>NC_063368.1:15210816-15251925 GCF_021869965.1 Rhincodon typus
GGGCCTAGACCCTTCATCTGATGAAGGGTCTAGGCCCAAAACGTCAGCCTCTCTGCTCCTATGATGCTGCTTGGCCTGCTGTGTTCATCCAGCCCTGCACCTTGTTGTCTCAGATGGTTGATAAGGAGCTGGTTAATATTATAATCTTCCCACAGCTTTGGGTGAGTCATGGAGACACTATAATGGGAATGGCATTGTTGTGAATAGATTACAATATTAACACTTATTCAAGGGTAGCCTTTGAGAGAGAAACAGGTGAAATACTAACACCTGAACAAGGAGTGAGGCTCTGAAAGCTTGTGTTTTCAAATAAACCTGTTGGACTATAACATGGTGTTGTGTAATTTCTGACCTTGCAAAGAAATAGTAATGGGTTGGAAGGGATGTTTTAATTTAGTCTATATTGTAATAGCAAAATGTACTACAAGACTGCAGTTTTATGAATGAATGAATAAAATGCGGTATAGTAAGCATAGTGCGCTGGTGAGTGGTTAGTAAGAGAGTTATGAACGAATGAGAATACAATATTAGTAAATATAGAGCACTTGAGTAGGTTGGAAAAGAGACCTATAGTACAACATCTCACAGAAGGAGCAATTGAAGGAGCCTTGGTGAGCTATGGCAATGCATCTTGCAAATGTGTACATTGCTGCCATTGTGCACTGGCAGTGAAGGGAGTGAATGTTGAAAGCAGCAAACAGTGTGCCAATCAAGCAGGATACTTTGTCTTGGGTGATGTCAAGATTTTTGACTGTTGTTGCTGCATTTATCCAGGCAAGTGGGGAATATTCCATCGTACTTCTGACTTGTAACTTGCAGATAGGAGACATGTCTTGGAGAGTCAGGAGGTGAGTTACACATTGTAGAATTCCCAGAGTTTGACCTGTTCTTGTAGCCAATGTATATATATGACTGGTCCAGTTTAGTTTGGTCAGGATATTGAAACTGGGGTATTCAGAGATGCTAATGCCATAAAATATCAGATTCTCTTGAATGATATTGTATTTGCATGGCAAATGTGGAGAATGAGTGTTTCTTGCCAATCTTTATCCCAAGTCTGCATCGATGGAGGTATTGTTGCACAAGATACCGACTGCTTTAGTATCCAAATGTATTCAGTTCAATCTCCATGGAACATCCCCATTTTCTGACCTTATGAGAGAGCGAAGATGTTTGGTGAAGCGGCTAAAGGTGCTTGGGGCTAAGACACTACACTGAGGTACTCCTGCAGAGAAGTGATGGAACGGTGATGATTGACCTTCAACAACCACAACCATTTTCCTTTGGGCCAGCTATGACTACAACCAGCAGACAGCTTTTCACATAATTTTCATTGGCTCTAGTTTTGCTTGGACTCCTTGATCTATACCCAGTCAAATGTTGCCAATTTGTCAAGGGCAATCACCATCTCCTCACTTCTGAAATTCAGTTCTTTGGTCTGTACTGCAATAAGATCAGAAGCCAGGTGGCCCTGGTAGAAATCAAACTGAGCATTATG
This sequence comes from Rhincodon typus, assembly GCF_021869965.1. Lineage (NCBI taxonomy): Eukaryota > Metazoa > Chordata > Chondrichthyes > Orectolobiformes > Rhincodontidae > Rhincodon > Rhincodon typus. The sequence continues at coordinate 15,212,315 of NC_063368.1, forward strand.
AATAATTACAATCAGAAGAGAAAACCATGTTTATTTCACTCTTTATACATAGATCTCATTTGGAGTTCTTGTGGCATGGTGGCTAGCAACCCTGCCTCTGAAGCAGAAGCTCAGCGTTTGAGTCCCACCCAAGGAAAGGGGAGTCCATCATATGGTGAAACAGGTTGGATATCAATCCTGCAAATCTTTCTAATGCACATCAATAATGAGAGAGATATTCTTGGTCTGCCAGGAAATAGAATGAAAGTTTTACTCTTTTCCATCAGTAGTCATACCTACAGAACCTTGGACTGCATGTATGCATTTGACAAGTAAGAAAGTATCTAAATTTTTCATTTGTGCAAGCCTAATTTAGCCTATTTTTGATTGTAATTCGTAGTTGGCATAAAGTGAAATCTGCTGTTTAACATTCTATGATTGAGAGCTTTGAGGAGGTTTATTTTCAAGGGGTACTTGAAGAGCAGCCTAATTAAGAAGTGGCTGAAATGGGATCTTCATTAACTCGCTCATATGCCTTTTGTGCTGGGTACATATATAAATAGCCAACTTAGTGTGACTTAACATAGAATTCTGGAGTTGAGCATCTCAAGAAGAATAACTGGACAAAAGGAAGAAATGTTTGCTTGCTTTTGCCTAAACAAAGCTGCTGATTGACAAGTATTTCTAGTCTTTAAAAGTAACAAGTGTTTAATTTGTGTTTAGTAGTCTAATCATCTTTTGTTCTTTATCTTAAAACAAAACTTGTTACATAAAAGATTGATACCAATGCATTAAAAAGGGAAAACACTACATTAAAATGTTAAGTGTGGAAATTCTTCAGCCATAAAGAGCAAGGATGCTAATGTGATGCAATTAATAACTTAAATAAAATACGATTGAGGTGGCAGGTCAGGTGATGTGCTACAACTGCAGCACGTGGGAGCTGCTGGACACAAAGAAGATCCAGATTGGCCAAGTCTCAAAATAAGTGTTTGCAGCTCCAGCTACTTTGGATCCGAGTTGAGGAGCTGCAATCCCACCTGCCAGCATCGCACGCATCAGGGGGAGGAAAATTACCTTGACATATTGCTCCAAGAGACAGTCACAGTCACAACGCTTAGATGAGCCATTTCAAACTTTGTCTGTAACCATGGACAGGAGGGTGTAATTGTAGATGAAGTGCATATGAGAACACAAGAGGCAACTCTCGAGAAGCTTTTGCCACTGTAATATTCCAACAGCTACGAGGTTCTTGCAAACTGAATGGACAAAGGTGGATGATCAGTGAACTGACCACGACACCATGGTTCAGGAAGCCATTTGAGGGAGGAGAGAGACAAATAGGAATGTATTAACTGTAAGGGGCAGCATAATTAGGGTAGATACTGCTCTTTACATATATGAACATAAGTCTCAATGGCGTGTTACCTGCCTGGTGCCATGATTAAGGATATCAGGGGCTGGACAGGAACTTGGAGAGGGAGGAGAAAGGCCTATTTGTCATTGTCTACATTAGTAGAATCAATAGGACGAGAAAGAAGGTTCTGTTGAAATATTCCGCAAAGTCAAGAGCTAAACTAAAAATGTAAAACCTCCAAGGCAGTAATCTCAAGGTTAGTACCTCAGTCACAGGCAAACTGCACACAGGGATACATTGCTGGGAAGGCAAGTAATGAGCATGACACAGTTTACAGAGGGTTCAAGACAGGTTAAAAGGGCAGACAGGGCAAAAACTGAACAGATGCAGTATCATGTGGTGAAGGTTAATCACTCTGACAGGAAGATTACTTAAATAGGGAGAACTGCGGAAAGCTGTAATAGAGATATTTAGGGAACTTTGTGCAACAATCTCAAAGCTAGCATCAAGTTACACAAGTAATAGGGAAGTGTTGATCTTTATTTCATAGGAAATGGAGCATTACAATCTTGCAATAGTCAGACCACATTTGGAACACTGAACCATTTTTGTCCCCTTACCTAAGGAATGATAGCCTGGAATCAGAGACAGTCCAGAGAAGGTTCACTAGGTTGATTCCAGGTATGGAGGGATTTTTTTTAATGTTGAGAGCTGGGTTCAAACTTACTGGAGTTTAGAAGAATAAGAGGTCACTTTATTGAAACATAAGATTATTAGGATGTTTGACAGAGTAGATGAGGAGAAATTGGTCCTGGACTATATGAGAAGGAAAACAATGGGGAAATGTAAGTACGGAGTCGCCCATTTACGACAGTGGTGAGGAGGATTTTTTTCTGAGGATGTTGAATATATGGAATTCTTTACCACAGAATGCTCTAGAGGCTGGGTCATTAAGTATATTCAAGGCTGAGACAGACAGATTTTTTTTAATCAATCAGGAAACCAAGGGGGAAAAGGCTGGAAAGTGAAGTTGATATCAAATCAGCCACTGAATGGCAGAACAGCCTCGATAGTCACCATAGTCCTATAGGATCACAGGGCTGCTCTCTCATTACAGAATGATGACTAGTGCTGATTTAATCTAAAGGTCAGCACATCTCAGGCAAGGGGAGAAGTTGCGAAGGAAAGTCCTTCAAAGGTAGCCTTAGCTGGTACACGAAATGAATCCACACTGTCATCATCACTTTGCATTGCAAACCAGCTGTCCAGCCAACTGTCCGATCCCCTCTGTTCAAAGCACTACATGTATACAAAAAACACTCCTTGAGATTCCCTGACTGAACTGTAACACACTACCATGTCTACCTCATGTACTCTCAACCTCCTGTCCCTTGAACAGGTTAGGGTTCCAGCTGGAAACACATAGCAAATAGTCTCTCAAACAAAACTGATTACTTCCTCCTAGTGAAATACTTTCAAATACTTGTATAAGCCTAGTATGATCAAAATTCTGCTGAGCGTGCAAATTAACTAGCTAGTGTAGCAAGTGATCTCAGTTCTCTCTTCATCTTGTGACTTATTAACCAATTATAAAACCAAGGGCTGACAAGTCACAACACAGGGTGTGTTCTATGATCTGTCTCGTTCAGATTGACTCTGGGAAAGAACATTGATCCAAAATTAATTGAACTGCTATAGAGAGCGCAATGCTGAAAAGTAAAATTTGATGGGTGTAAATATGAACTAGTCCAGTCCTTTACCATCCTTTCAAGCACATTCTTTTCAAATAAATGAATTGTGAAAAAAGGTATTTTCAATGATCTTCTTACATTGCCCCTTATGTCAATTTAAGATGTTCTCACAGAATACTTCCCTAGTTAGTCAACAGCACGACAAATACAAGTATTTATGTAGGTTCTGAAATGTCAACACCCCAAGCTGCTTCACATGGAGGAGTTTAGGAAACTAATTCCAGAGGTCAGCACCTCTGCATTTAAAGGCATGAACAATATGGTGAATTGATCTGAGAATATGTAAGAGGCCAGAATTAAAAGGAGCATAAATTTCTTGGTGGGTCATTGTTCAGTTGATAGCACTCATCTTCAAGACAGAGATTGTAGGCCCATGCCATACTCCTATACCAGAACACACAAACCAAGGGAGATACGCCAGTGCAGTTATTGAGAGATCGTTGTGTTATCAGAGGGGCCATCTTTCAGATGAGACATTAAGCCAATACCCCATTCGCCCTCTCAGGTGGGCTCAATGCATCCCACAGCACTATTCTGAAGAAGTGGACGAGAGAGTTTGCTTAATGTCTGGTCAAATAGTTGTCGATCGACCCACATCACAGAAAACAGGTTATCTGTTCATTATCACAGTGCTACTTGCAGGAAGCTTACTGTGTTCAACTGGATGCCGCGCATCCGAAATGATAACGGCGACTATAGGTTGTTGCTTGAGAAGGGTTTTAGGACGCCCCGGGAGTTGGGAAAGGCGCTATATAAAGACAAAGCCCTTCTCTATAAGGGCAGTGAGATCCTTCCATTCACTTCAATCGCAGCAAGCTGCCATCATTTTGCAGCAGAATCAATGATTCTCAGAACAAAGGGAAAACAAACAAAGCGGGGTTTGCTAACTTTTTGCTGCTTTTGGGAAACAGTGTTGAATTTGACAGCCGCCCTGCACATGACTACAGTCCCCGCCCCCTTGCCCAGGCAGAGTTCACCGGGAATTTTCCAGAATGTCAGAGAGCAAAGCTCAAAGGAGACAGAAGGTTAGGTCCCCATCTCTTACCTGGGCATTCTTGGGGTTCTCAGGGGCCGGTCCGTAACTCATGGTGCTGAAAATCTCACTGACACTCAGCTTCTCGCTCGCAGCGCCCGCAGCCATGCCACCGTCCCACTGGAAGGGAGAGTTGTCTATCACCGGCGACACTTCCGCCAGAAGAAGGTCAACGGCTCTGCACTCCGCCATAGGTCACTTCCGCCAGAAGAAGGTCATAGCGCACCCTGACGAGGGTTCCCCTTTTAATGTTCTAGCCCACGACCGTTTAGTTTCTCTTTTGTTGTTTAAGACGTTTCTTTTTCTTTAAACATTCTTTTCTTGACGTATAGGTCGCGGGGGAAGGTGGAGTGTGGCGGGTCTTTGATTTATTCTGAAGCCCGGGCCTTTTGTTCAGGGCGGCTGTTGGTCGCGGAGTGGTTTGGAAGTTGCGCATAGCAACGAGTCGGAGTATCAACCGGTGGGTCATGGCCTGGGGACGGGCGCGCCTTGGACGGGGGGCGGATTGGGGCCCGGGGATATGGCTGGGGACGTGGGTTCTAGGAAGGGGAGCTGAGTGCTGGGTAGAGAGGTGTGGAGGTAGTTAGGGGATGGGGTTGGAGGGTACTATGGGTGTGGGGAGTTGGGGGTTTGGGTCCTGGGGGGCGGAGTTGGGGGATCGGGTTCGAGCAGATTACTGCAGATGCTGGAATCTGTACTGAAAACAACCACAAATGCTGGAGATCATAGCAGGTCAGGCAGCATCCGTGGAGACAGGGCAAGCTAACGTTTCAAGTCCGGATGATTCCTCATTAGAGATTGAAGTTGGGTGCTTGGGGAAGGAAGACTGTTTGCGGTGGAGTAGGGGTATGTGGGGAGAGAGTGGGTCCTGCCTGCTGGGGGCTGATACAATGATTGGGATGGTTTTATACATGCGTATAGTTAACTGCTCGTAAAAGATATGGTTTAGAAGTCAGACCTCTGACCTTGTCCACCCTGGTCCGACACTTGCACCTCCACATCATAGAAAAGATATAGGTCTAAGTTGAGGTGCAGCCTTCCATTGCAGAGGGTAGTGCGTATATGGAATGAATTGCTAGAGGAAGTGGTGGAGGTGGGTATAATTACAGCATTTAAAAGACAATTTGAATAGGTAGAAGACATGAATAGGAAGGATTTAGAGAGATATAGAGCATACCCAGGAAAGTGAGACTAGATTAGTTTGGGAAATCTGGTCAGCATGGATGAGTCAGACCGAAGGGCCCGTTTCCATGCTGTATGACTCTGAGTATCACAAATGGTTGAATTCAGTAAAAACAAATTTAAAGCCTGCTGGGAAAGTCATCACAAACATCATCAACCAACACCTGTATGATTAATGATAACGCAACTCTTAGAATTGTCTTTGAACCATTCGTGTGGTGATGGATTGCAAGATTTCGCTGGTAGATAAACTAAGATGGGCCATTCTCCTCCCCCTGCCCCAGCTCCCCTATTTCCATGGTCTTAACAAAATGACAGAGATTGAGCAATTTCAGAAAATATGGAAATCATTCCTATAATTTCCAGATGGAAATCATCTAAGCTGCTTAATTAGAGTTGTAATGATGTTTCTCACACAATAATAAAATTGCCAGAGAGATACCTAACATTGTATGCAGCTCAGTGGAATTGGTTAAGGGTTATTTGCTGTCAACAAATCTCCTTTGTCCTTGGACTACGTCATGATTAGTTGTGGAGGATATGCCACTGTTGAGTTTGTGCAGAAGAGGCACTGTTCTTAGGTAGCAATGTTTATGGACTGATGTCAATAAGAACACTTGAGCCTTATTATACACGGATCCGCCTACTCGCCAGGTTGGCCGGCTAATGCGTTTTTCTCCCCTTTGACAGGTCCCAATGGATGATGCAGTACCTCCAGGTCTATCAGGATAGATAGGGGATTATCTGCAGGTTTATGTTTTTCTGCAGGAGTCCTATGCCTAGATTTCCCCCACAGATAATGCAGATTAGGAATACAGTAATATTTGGTAAGGCATAATTGAGAACCTTGGGGAGCTGGTACAGATACATCAGTTTCTTCTGAAAGCCAGAATAGAATTCCTTGTCTGTAGGTAGAGACTGTGTGTGACATAAGGAAAATGGGTGGAGCCAGTATAATGTACACATTAAACTCTTCAGAACTAGTATATTGTTGTACAAGGTAAACTTTAAATACCAAGCATCTGTACTCTGTTAATCCTTGATAGATTGAGAGACCCATTTCTCCAAATGAGAGGATTTGTAAGCAGCTACGAATTTGCACTGGACTTGTGGCACAGTGGGTAGTACCTCTACCTCTGAGCCTGAAGCACTGGGTTGATTCACACCCAGAACTTGGTGATCATAATGCAGCCAAACAAATTGATAATCAATTTGCAAATCTTGCCAACATACCAACAGCAGGTAGTAAGAGCTGAATAGATTCGTGGTCAGCCACGTGATGATGGAAAGAACATTGGAACCTCCAGCATTGTTATCCAGACTGCAACATGCAGGTTTTAAAAAGTGCATGTTACCAGAGCAACATGAATGCCCTTAGTGAACTGAAACACAAATTAATCTGGAATGATTATCTGGATTATACAGGAAAGTAATCTGAATTAATTGTACCTCTTTAGAATATTTACCTGCAGGTTGTACTTGAGCTAAAAAGTTACAGGAGCAGATCAGAAAAGCAACAAAACTTATATTTGTGTAGCTCCTTGAATGTAATACATAGCCCCGTGCTGCTCTACAGGCACATCATAAAACAAAATTTAACACTGAACCCCTTAGGGAGATCTTGGGGAAGGGGACCAAATGTTTTCCTCTTGGGTTTAAAGAGCTTTGTAAGGGAGGATAGTGGTTTAGGGAGGCAATCCCAGAGATTATAACCCAAGAAAGTGAGGCTGCCACTGATGAAGCAGTTAAAGTTGGGGTTATTTGGAATATTAACAATTTTTGCAGCTGGAGGAGATTATAAAGAGGTAGGGAAGGATGAGGCCTTGGGAAAATTGTTGAACTGGCATGAAAGCTTTAAGGTCAAACTTTTGGGATGTAGAATTTAAACTAAAGATCAGCTTTAGCAGCTAGATGTCAGATCAGGGATAATCTATCAGCAACAGTAACCAGGATTCATTTTGTCATAGTTGCACTTCTCTCACAGCCCCATCACATTATTTTTGCACAAACGGAAACAAAAACAACTTCGAAAGAAAAATAATATGGGATGAAAGTTAAACTAAAAGTTCATCAGATTGTTCTATTTTTATGTTTACGTGGTAAATGAATTTTTAATCCTGTCGACCTTGTTGATCACTACTTTGGCCGTTGTTGAATGTGAGCAAGTCCAGGTACGCTGTCAACAAGTTGAATCATGACCACAACAGATGGAAGCCTGCTCTCAACTGAGATGAACAATGAAGATGCACTGTACGAGCAGCTTCTACTGCAGGTAGACTTTCCTAACTCCTCTTGCATCCTCATTGAAACTTGGTGCTCTCAGTACAAATATCAGGACTAGTGCTGCCTGTGGTACATATCATCCTGTTCTCGGGGTGGTTTGTGAGGTTGTGCTTGGCAATGGATTGGAGCATCGTGTGGATGCTGGCCTGGGCTGGTGGGGGTTTGGGTGTTGGGGTTGGGGAAGTTGGGTGCTGGTGCTGGGGGAAGGGGAATTGGATATGGAGGTGGGAGTTGGGGTGAAATTGGCTGCTGGGTTTTGGGGGGGATTGAATCTGGAGGAGGGAGTTGGGTGTTGGGTTTGGAGGGGGTGTTGGATGCAGAGGAGAGGGTTGGGAGGGAGTTGGGTGCTGGGTTTGGGGTGTTGGTTTCTGGGAATGGGGTTTGGGAGGAGGAGAGGGACTGCCTGCTGGAGTTGTGGAGAGCGATTGTGTCGTGCCTGCTTGCAGGGGGCTTATACAACTATTAGGATGATTATATATATGTGTGCATAGTTAACCGCACAGAAAACATATAGGTTTAAGGTGAGAGGGGAAGATTTGAAAGCGACCTGAAAAGCAACTTTTTCACCTAGAGGGTGTTGCATTTATGGAATGAACTGCCAGAGGAGGTGGTGGAGGCAGGTACAATTACGACGTTTAAGAGACCTTTGGACAGATACATGAATAGGAAAAGTTTAGAGAGATATGGGGCAAATACAGGCAAATGGGACTAGTTTAGTTTGGGAAGCCTGTTCAGCATGGACAAGTTGGACCAAAGGGTCTGTTTCCGTGCTTTATGATTGAGTATTGTGGATTTCTTCTTCCTCCTCAGGCTGCAAAGGAGATGCAGAATCAACTTCCGACAGCACAGGAATCCAAGCAGATCAGACCACAGCCAGGTAGACGCTTTCATCCCTCACTTTCCACCCCCTGTGACATTCCACAAAAGCACCCAGCTGCGCTCTCCCCTTAAATAAAAGCAAAACCCTGTGGACACTGAAAACGTAAAATAAAAAGCTAAGATGCTGGAAAAGCATAGTATCTGGGGAGAAATAAAGAGAGTTGGCATTTCAAGTCAAATATGGCTCCTGTTTTCAGTTCTGTTCCAAAAAAGCATCGTATTTGATTTGAAATGTTAAGTCTGTTTCTCTGTCCACAGGTTCCAGCAGACCTGCTGAGTTTTTCCAGCACTAAGTTTTTATCCTTGCTGTCTGTTTCACACTGGTCCTTCTTTCCTGAAGCCGTTAGCTAATGCTCAATTTGGAATCCATTTTGTGTCTGGGTTGCAAATTTTCAATTCAAGAAGTGAGAGTAAAAATGAAAAGGTGAAAGAAAGCATCATCGAAATGTAATGAAATGTTAATGAGAAGGTGGAGGGGAGGAAAAGGTACTGTACTCTTTACACAGTGTGACTCCTTTTAGCTTACAAGCTGCACTGTGCTCTTTGTAGGCAGAAGTCAAAAGAAATCTAATTATTTTACAGTCTGCCTTGCACTTTGCCCTCTTCTATATCTGCTAATGATCTGGGATGTCCTCTTGTTTCAGTTTCTTTGTGCCATTACTGTATTAGTGAATGATTTAGAGCGCCACCAATGTATGTCCCTGCTGTCTTTTGTTGTGTACTATCTATTATTCATGGTAATAGGATGCGTTTGAGGCAAATAATATCCCAGTAAGATTTTGAAGAAGTTTTTACTTCATCAGCCTTTGGGACGTGAGATTCACTGGCTAAGCCAGCAAATATTAGCAATGTCTAATTGCCCTGGGGAAGATGATGGCGGAATTTGAATTCAGTTGCTATCTATAGTTGAGTCTAATAATGACCATGAAACCATTGCGATTGTAAGAGCAAAGAATCCGGTTCAGTAATGTTCTTTAGGGAAGAAAGTTGCCATCCTTACCTGATCTTGCATACGTGTGACTCCAGACCCACAGCAATGTGGATGATTATTAGCTGCCATCTGGACAATTAGGGATAGGTAATGAATGCTGCCTTAGCAGTGATACCCACATCCACTGAATGAATAAAAAAATTAATCTATGTACACAATTGTGTCCCTGCCATGTCTTTCAGTGAGATGCTATCTGTGCACGTCATCATTGCATTTGCCTCTACTAGTTTTGTCGTTTCTTTTCCCAGAATCAATTATCCATGCTCTGTTACAGTCCCTTTGGTTGAAAAAAAGTAGCATGTGCATTTATATAACACCTTTCTATACTTCGGGCTGTCCCAAAGCACTTTACAGCCAATGAAGTGTAGTTGTAGTGTGGAAATGCAGCAACCAATTTACAGGCAGTAAGTTCCCACAAACAGCAGTCTGGGAATGATTCAGTTGTTCCTATTGAGTTAAATTTGTGAATGGATAAACAAGGGACAAGGCACGGAGGAGATCTCTCTTGATGTTTATCAAAATAATATCTTGGGCCCTTTTGAAGCCACCCAAGAATATAGACAGGGCCTTCATTTAAAACCTCAGCCAAAAGATCGTACCTCTGACAGTGTGGCACAGCTTGGGAGTGCCAGTTAAATTTTCTGTTCAAATCCTTGAAGTGGGACTTGAGCTTACAACCAAGGGATGAAGTTGTGATTGGTTTGCAAGTAAAATTTGATTGGAAGAGGAGTTGCTGCTCTCTCAGCACCAGGGACTCGGGTTCGATTCCACTCTTGGGTGACTGTGTGGAGGTTGCACTTTCTCCTGGTTCTGCATGGGTTTCCTCCAGGTGCTCTGGTTTCCTCCCACAGTCCAAAGATGTGCAGGTTAGGTGAATTGGCTGTGCTAAATTGCCCATCGTGTCCAGGGATGTGCAGGCTAGGTGGATTAGCCAGGGAATGTGCAGGGTTACTGGGATAGGGTAAGGGCGAGTGGGTCTGGGTGAGATGCTCTTTGAAGGTTCAGTGCGGACTTGATGGGCCGAATGGCCTGTTTCCATGCTGTAGGGATTCTATGATTCTAAGTTTCCATGCAGAATGCACTAGTTAGATGACACAATTAACTGCCAAGCTTTGTTCAAATTTAACCCAGGCAGATTCCCCTGAGAAATGAGCCAGTGAATGGCAGTCACGTATTTAATTGAGTAGGAACAGACACAATGTCTGTGCGTGTTCTTTCTGTCTGCAAAGAACTGAACTTTACTGTTTCGTGTCATTATAATGCTAAATTGTTTGCAATCAAAAATCACCTTTTTCACAGGCTTCTGTGTGAAGACAAAGATGAAGACCAACGAGAAGGTTTTCATCAATGTTTGCAAGTCTGATCAAATTCCACCTCCACCAGATCTCTCTGAGGAGGGCTTGGTCTCCCTGCTGGAATCAGATGATCCTTCTGGATACAGGATTCCCATGAGCCTCGGTGAACCACATGCTGAAATTGACAACAGTAAGAAAGGGGTGAATTAAATTCTTCCCTGTCTGCTCGCTGGGGTGGGAGAGGAGTGGTGGATCTTTGTGTTCTGGTGCCTACGGGTTGTGGGGTCACTGGACTAGGCCAAAGTAATCCCAAATTACCCTTGAGGTTGAACATAAGATATAGGAGGAACAACCAACCACAAAGATTGTTGTGTCCTGCACAATCCTATTGGTTAGAATTTTGACCCAGTGGCAGTCAAGAGGCGCAATATAGTTTCAAGTCAGGATGGTGAGTGACTTGGAGTGGAGTTTGCATATGATGGTGCTGGCAGGCATCTGCTGCCCTTGGATTATTATGGATCTGAGAGGTGCCTTGAGGAAGTTTGGTGAGTTGCTACAGTGCATCTTGTAAATGATATGTACTGCTGCTACCTTGTGATTGTTGGCAATGAATGTTCAAGGTAGTGAATGTGATGTCAACCAAATGGGCTGCTTTATTCTGCATAGCGATGTTGGAGCTGGAACCCCTGCTACTCAGCCAGCCAAATAGAAAATATTCCATCACCCACCTGACTTGTGCCTTGTATATAGTAGGCAGCCTTTGCAGATATGGGAGATGAACAGTCCTCTGCAGAATTCCCAACCTCTGACCTGTTCTTGTAGACAGTGTATTTGTATGATTAGTCCAGTTTAATTAGTGGTCAGTGGTAAACCCCAGACTGTAGATAGTGAGGATTTCAGCAATGGTAAAGCTATTGCACATCAAGGGGTTTCGGTTAGATTCTGTCATGTTGGAGATGGCTATTGTATGGCACAAAGTTACTTGCCACTTGTCAGAACAAACCTAAATGTTGTCCAGTATTTTGCATATGGACACAGATTGCTTCAATCTGAGGAGTCCCAATGTAGCTGAGAATTGCGCAGTTATCAGCCAATATCCCCAGACCTTATGAGGAGGGAACATAAAGTCATAGAGATGTACAGCACAGACACAGACCCTTCAGTCTAACTCGGTCTAACATGCCGACCAGATATCCTAAATAAATCTAGTCCCATTTGCCCCATATCCCTATAAACCCTTGCTATTCATATGCAATCCAGATGCCTTTTAAATGTTCTAATTGTACCAGCCTCCTCCACTTTCTCTGGTAGCTGATTCCATACACACACCACCCTCTGTGCGAAAAAGTTGCCCCTTAGGTCCCTTTTAAATCTTCTCCCTCTCACCTTAAACCTATGCCCTCTAGTTTCGGACTCCCCAACCCTGGGGAAAAGATCTTGTCTGTTTACCCTATTCATGCCCCTCATGATTTGATAAACCTCTATAAGGGTCACCTGTCAGCCTCTGATGCTCCAGGGAAAATAGCCCCAGCCTATTCAGCCTCTCCCTATGGCTCAAACCCTCCAGGTCCGGCAACATCCTTGTAAATCTTTACTGAACCCTTTCGAGTTTCACAACATCCTCCCAAAGCAGGGAGATGAGAATTGCATGCAGCATTCCAAAATTGGCCTGACCAATGTCCTGTACCGCCGCAATATGACCTCCCAACTCCTATACTCAATGCACTGACCAGTAAAGGCATGCATACCAAATGCAATCTTCACTACCTTATCTACCTGCAACTCCATTTTCAAGGAATCATGAACCTATGCACCAAGGTCTCTTTGTTCAGCAACACTCCCCAGGCCCTTATCATTAAGTGTATATGTCCTGCCCTGATTTGCGTTTCCAAAATGCAGCACCTCACATTTATCTAAATTAAACTCTTATCTGCTACTCCTTGGCCCATTGGTCCTCCTGATCAAGATTCCGTTGTACTCTAAGGTAACCTTCTTCACTGTCCACTGCACCTCCAGTTTTGTTGTCATCTGCAAATTTACTAACCATACCTTTGTTCACTTCAAACTCATTTATATAAATGATGAAAATCAGTGGACCCGGCGCCGAGCCTTGTGGAACACCATCAGTCACAGGCCTCCAGTCTGAAAAGCAACCCTCCACCACCACCCTGTCTTTCACCTTCGAGCCAATTCTGTATCCAAATAACTAGTTCTCCCTGTATTCCATGTGATCTAACCTTGCTAACCCGTCTACCGTGAGGAACCTTGTCAAACACCTTACTGAGCTCCTTATAGATCACATCTGCCCTCATCTGTCCTCTTCGTTACTTCTTCAAAAAACTTAATGATTGACAAAGTAGCTGAAGATTTTTGGGGTTAGGTTTGTGCTAATCATAGAACGCCTACAATACAGAAGGAGGCCATTCAGCTTGCTGTGTCCTACTGGGTCTCTGCAATAGCAGTCTGAGTGGTTCCGCTTCCCTGCGCTTTCCCTTTACCATCAGAAAATAAAACAATTTTCCTTTTAAAAGCAACAATTGAGTCTGCTTTCAGCAAACATTTGGGCAGTGTGTTCCTGGTTTTAACCACTCGCCACATATAATTGTTTCCTCATGTCACTGACCTGGTTCTTAGGTCTTTGACCAATGAGAGTAGTTTATCTTTTTGTTCTGTGCAGACCCCTCATACATTTACAGTAAATGAGGACAGGACTGAGCTTGGGTAGTGATGCCTGGCTTTCTTGCACAAACTCACATGAAGTGCTCTTGAGCAAGGTACTGGAAGGAAGCTCTTGAGTGAGAAAGGGAATTGTGAGGGGAAACAGTGCTGCATTGTGAATGACTAGAATTGTCTTGTTTTCACAGGTGGTAATGGATGCACTGCATATGACATAGTCATCAATTCAAAATTTTACAACAAAATTCAGGTACAACCATATGGTTTATATTGATAGATCTCACCATGTAATTGGGGTCTGGTGCCATGGTTATAACACTAAGCCAGGAAATGTGATATCTGCACTTTGTCGCATCTGACAAATCAGTCATTGTCACATCTGGATGCTGTAGATAATAAGAGAAAGGCTGAACTGCCAATTCCTGCTCCTATCAGGCTGGCAGTGGAATTCAACAAGTTCATGGCTGTTCTGGCTGTGCGCTCAACTCCAATTTTCCAGTTACTCCATACACACCTCAATGCTGGATCCCCTAGACTATCTCGAAACTATTTAATTCCACCTTGATATTTCATCAGACTTGACTTTGAAATAAATAGCTATGAGGCAGAATGGATTATCCTTGAAATCTGACTAGCACATTAATGTCCTTTAGGGAAGGGAAATTGCCACCCAGTTTTGTGAATCCATTCCAGACTGCCAGCTGACTTGTAATGCCATCTGAAGTTTCCCAGCATACTTACCTCAGGGTCACCCAGATTGAACAGTAAATGTCCTTTGTTCCCTAGACTCTGATACATCTTTCACAAGTGCTTTTATTTTAAGGGGATACAGTGAACAATATCACCTACATTTATGTTGCCCCTTTTTCATGTGGTAAAATGTCCCAGGGCACTTTGCAGGAATGCTTAGAGTGATTAATTGAAATTGACAATTAGAAAGAGGCAATTTCTAGAGGAACCTGTTATCTTGGAGTTTTATTGGCTAGGGCTGGAACAGGGTAGAGATAGGTAGGGCCATAGAAGTAAAGTTAAACTTTAAAAGTGAGGGATTCATTCAGGAGGCACTGTAGTTTAGTGAACGTTGATGATTAGTGAACGTTGATGATAAGTGAACAGGATACGGTATAGGTTTACCCCGAGCATCAGAGTTGGGAGCTACAGAGCAAAAATTGAAATGAGACACATGAGGTGATATAATGTTAGGTGACCAAAAGCTTGATCAAAGAGGTATGTTTCAGGGAGAACCTTGATGGAGCAAAATGAGTTGGAGAGTTACGGAGGGAATTCCTGGTCTCTGGAGCTGAAGGCAGAGCAACCAAGAGTAAAGTACAATATATATGGTGATAAGGTGATGCATGGGTGGGCGTGTATAACTCCACGTCTCTCTGCATAACAGTTTTCAGAGCACAATATACTTGGGCAATATGATAAAAGCATAAAGAATAACACGGTTATATTTTGCTGACACAAATTTACAAGGATCCTCTAAATGCAAATTGGCATTAAACTTAGATTAACAACACCAAATGTGTGACAGTTTAATACTTGTGGACATGGTAGACAGAACGTCTTGAATACAAATGTCCCTTGGAAGCAGAACAATACGTTAGATCTGTTGTGGTATAACTGTAACAATGCCAGAGGGATTCACCAATAATTTTAGGATAAGTGTAAAATGGCAGTGAGATATTACGTGAGTATTGATGGTCTTTGCAGTCAGTTTCCAGCCTGTTTCACCAGTGCAGTGACCTCTGCTCCAGACTCTGTCTCAAACTCTACTGTCTCTAGTTGCTTACTCTCCTCCTGCCGTATGATGTGTTCCTTTAGGAAGTGTTTGATTTAAGGGTTTTGGATTGTCAAAAGTCAAAAACCAAAGAAACTTGCATTTACATGGTGCCTTTCACAATGCCCACGTCCCAATGTGCTTTAAATCTAGTGAGTTCTGTTGATGGTCTTCAGTTGTAATTCATTTGCTATTGATTCCAGATCCGATGTTAAATCCAAGTCTTACTTAATGCCCCTAGTGGGGTAGATAAGCAATGGCCACAATTTTGAAGAAGAAGAACAGTGAAGTTCTTCCTTATGTCCTGACTAATATTTGTCCTTGTAAAAGCAGGTCATGTCCATGTGAAAGTATAATCCTGTGGATGCTGGAAATTCGAAATTAAAAACAAAAACTCAACAGGCCTGACAGCATGTATGGAGAAAGCAGCAGAGTTAATGTTTCAAAAGTCTGTTTTTCTCTCCTTTAATGCTCATCACCAAGTTGCTATTTATGGAATCTTGCTGTGTATACATTTGACTACCACTCTACCTATATGGCAACAGTGACTACATTTCAAAAGTACTTCATTGGCTAGAATGGACTTCGGGACGTCCCAGAGGGAATGAAAGATGCCACATGAATGAAAGTTGTCATTTCCTTTGAAACGGTCAAGTAATTTCATTCCAGATTTTTTTTCTTTTCTTTTGATGCAGAACAACAAACTCTTCATGGAATTCTTCCTGACTATCGGCTTTGAGGGGCTGGAAAACAAATACAATTTGGAACTTTCGCGAGGTAACTACCTAGATATTGTTATGAAGCAGAGGTCAACCCACACCTCTGATAACTGAAACCAAAGCACCTAAAGAAGCTTGCCTCACCTCATAATCTGTTAAAGGAAGTGTAACAAGTGGTATAACCTGCCTCTCACCTCCCAATCTGTTATAAAGGGGAGGTTAAATGAAATGAACTCCTAACAGTCACTCTATAATCAACAAGTAACAATTTATTTATCTAACTCTAACAGTGAACAAATTAACAGAACTATTAACAAACTGAACAACTCCCCCTTAACTACTTACTATTCCCAAATAAAACAAAACTCTGATGACATGCTGTTCCAAAAGATACAATACCCCCATATATAAACCAAATTAATAAAAAAAAACTTAAAACTTTGTCTCTCGAAATTACAGCCAGGCTGAGTCTTCCAGAATGCTCTGTGCCCTCTCCGCCTTTCTCTATCGAATTCTTGTCAGGAATATTAGCTATATCTTTATTTAGATGATGGTTTTCTGTGAGCCAGTTGATTTTCTGTTTAGAACTGGTTGTTAACTCTAGTAGATGGCAGTTGTTCTGACACCGATTTTCTTTTATACCCTTGATGACCTATTAATTTCTTACAAAAAGTTTGGACCTAGGTTGTCAAAACTATCAGATTTCTAAATTTAATTGGTTTTTAGCCTCTAAGTGCCTGGTTTAAATTAATTGGCTGATTTTTCAAACTGGTTGCCTTAATAACAAAACAAACTATTGCCTAGGTTGTTAACCCCACAGCCATCTGATAGTGTTTTAATTTCAGAAACTCTCTGTGCACATGCACATTTTTTTGAATCTCCAAGCCTGGAAAAACACACCATCTTTTAAAGGGACCACGCACCCTTTCCCCTATCATTTTACAAACATCAAATTCTAACATCCTGTCTTTCAATCCACGAATACTCTACCCAACTTTGCAACAATATTTATTCAGCTTGATGCTTGCAAACTTAGATCCCACCTCCTTCTAACCTTTGAGCAGAACTTTCAAGCACTGAGCTACAGTTGATGATGCTTGGATCCAACAATGACAAGATACTTGGAGCAGAATGAGCAACGCCCCATGTGACCAACCCAACATTCACTCAAACTTTTCTTCAGTGTTGAGTCTCCTTCAAGGAGATCTGCCTGGGTTGTTACAATCTGGTGCTGGTAGGTGACAGAGAGGGGCAGCTGCCCAATGCTTTTTCCAACTACTGCTTTTGAAAGGGTGAAAGAGGTTGGTTTCAAACATTTACCAGTCACTAGATGGGAGATTGCCAATGCTGTATCTCAGTAAACTGCCTTGTCTTATCTGGCTGAGGAAAGAAATGAAAGATTTGCATTTATATAGCTCCTTTCACAACCACTGAAGTATTTGCAGAAAGAATCAAACCGTTTAACGTTGCTGAAATAAAAGCAAAATGCTGTGGATGGTGGAAATCAAACAAATACAAAAAATGCTGGAGAAACTCAGCAGGTCTGGCAACATCTGTGGAGATAGAGTTCACTTTTCAAGTCTGGTATGGTTCCTCTTTTTTTTCCTTCTGCAGAAGCAGAGTCATACGAGGCTCTCAATGTTAACCCTGTTTCTCTCTCTACAGATGCTGCCAGATCTCCCGAGTTTCTTCAGCATTCTGTGTTTTGTTTATTTTGCTTAATTGAAGGGAGATGATAGCCTAATGGTATTATTGCTGCACTGTTGAACCAAAGACTCAGGTAACAATCTGGGGACCCAGGACTGAATTCTGCCACAGCGGATGGTGGAATTTGAATTGAATGAAAATCTGGAATTAAGTATCTAGCAAGGAATCCATTGTTGATCGTTGGAAAAACCCAACAGGTTTACTAATGTCCCTTAGGGAAGGAAACTGCCATCACTATCTGGCCTACAGGTGAATCCAGACCCAGAGCAATGTGGTTAACTGTTATTGGTAATAAATGCTGGTCTAGCTAGTGACACCCTCATCCTGTGAATGGGATTTTTAAAAAATCTGTACTTGTGTTTAGGCCCTCCCACCCTGCCTCATCACAGCCTACCTTGCATATGTAACAAGTAGGAACTTGGCTGATTTTTGGCATCATTCTGAAGATACCCATCAGATGATGGGCATGACCAGAATTAGCACAGTAGGGCTGAAAGGTATAGAATGAACATGGAGAGATCTTGCACGTACATAGTATCTTTCAGAACCAGAGGACATATCAATGTGCTTGATAGCCAATAAAGTACCTCTGAAATGTAGTCACTGTTGTAATATGGCAAACACACTAGCCAATGTGTGAACAGCAGGCTCCCTCGACCAGCAATGATAGTTGCGGTGCTGATTGAGGACTAAATATTTGGCAGAACAACAGGGTTTCTCCTCTACTTTTTTTTTTCTGAGAACGCGGGTTCCATAGACTAATAATCCTTAGGGGGGGAAAAAATAAGTCATCCATCATAAAAGCGAAGCCCCTTTGTTCTTAAACTGTCTCCACATTCTAGCCCTCCTACAAGGGGAAAAACCTCAGAATTCACCCCGCCACGTCTCCTCAAGAACTTGAATGCTGCAATGAGAGCATCTCTCATCCTTCTAAACACAAATGGGCAAAGGACTAACCTGTTCAAACTTTCTCCATTTTGGGATCTTCACAACGCGCAACTAATGTTACCTAATGGATTTAGGTATGCGAGCAGAATTAGTAAAGGAAGAGAACCAGCGCTCCACATTTGTTGAACATATTACCATTTTTACTAGGAAATTGTTGAACAGATGCTGATGGGCTTGCCACCAATGAAGTAGGTCATGGAGGACCCCAGGGCTAAACCTGAACAGCTTAATGCAGGTCTGATGCGATCTCCTGTAAAGTATAGAGACTCTCATTGTAGCTGAACCTTGATTTGAGAGACAAAAGTACAGTGTTCACAGCTGAAATTGTTAACTATTTTGTTACCAGAGTGGCGGATGCTGAAGAACAGGAAATTTCTGGGATCTATAACAGAACAAAACATCAGAACAAAATCAAAACCTGTTATCCAGGAACTGGAATCCAGGTAAAGTGACTGAAGAACTTGCCTTTATGTAGCACCTTGTGCAACATTGCAATGTATTTCTGCCTTCCATACTTGATGGCATGGTGTAATGTTGCTTGATGAAGGAGTTGCCTTTTGAGGAAAGGCTGAGCAAGTTGGGCCTATCCCTTGAACACAGTAAGGACTGCAGATGCTAGAAGCTAGAGTCTTTAAATGTGGAGCTGGAAAAGCACAGCCAGTCAGACAGCATCCAAGGAGCATGGAAGTCAGTGTTTTGGGCCGAAACCCTTTGTCAGGACTATCAGCCCGAAATGTTGACGTTCCTGCCCCTGCCACTCTTCAGGGGATATGATGAATGTTTACTGTGTTAGATGGGGTCTGAATGGAGGCAGGCTGCGTTGTCTTGTTATACAGCAAACAGACAGCTGAAGGATCTCTTTGCTTCTCTGAAATAATGATTACAACTAGTGGAAGCTGTAAGGTCAAATCCTGACCGTGTTATCGTAACTTTATTTTGGCAGCACTTCATCTCCGGGAACCTGCAATAAACCCCTTCTATCAGAAATAGAAAGGTAAGATTTCTTCTTCTGAATCCAGATTGGAGAAAGTGATTAATGGGGGGAGTTGAGGGTCACAGGAAAGTGGAAGTGAGGAATGTCAGAGCAATCAGGATCCTACTGAATGGCAGAGCAGGTTCAAGGGTTGAATGGCCTACTCCAGTTTTTTTTTTCTAATTCACTATGGGACATGCATGTCACTGGCTGGGCCCAGCATTTATTGCCTGTCCCCAGTTTTTCTTGATTAGGTGTGGTGAGCTGCCTTCTTGAACCACTGCAGCTTGCATGCTGTAGGTTGACTCACAATGCTCTTGAGGAGGGAATTCCAGGATTTTGACCCAACGACCGTGAAGTCAGGATAGTGAGTGGCTTGGAGGGGAACTTGCAGGTGGTAGTGTTCTCATGTATCTGCTGCTCTTCACCTTCAAATGGAAATGGTCATAGACTATTATAACCCTGTAGAGTGTGCAATTCAGCCCATCGAGTCCACACCGACCCACTGAATAGCATCCCACCCAGACCCACCCCTCCCACCCCATCCCTGTAACCCCATATTTCCCATGGCTAATCCACCGAGCCTGAACATCCCTGGTCGCTATGAGCAATTTAGCACGGCCAGTCCTCCTAAACTGCACATCTTTGGGCTGTGGGAGGAAACCAGAGCACCCAGAGAAAACCCCCGCAGATATGAGGAGTATGCACAAACTCCGCACAATCGCCCAAGGGTGGAATTGAATGCAGGTCCTTGATGGTGTGAGGCAGCAGTGCTAACCACTGAGCCACTGTGCCGTCCACTGTGTTTGGTCATGGTCATGGTCATGGTCGTGGGCTTGGAAGATGCTGTGTAGGGATCTTTGGTAAATTTCTACAGTGCACATTGCAACTACTGAGTGTTAGTGAAGGAAGTGGATGTGATGCCGGTGAAGCAGGCTGCTTTGTCCTGGAAGGTGTCAAGCTTCTTGAGTGTTATTGGAGCTGCACTCATCCAGGCAAGTGGGGAGTATTTCTTCACACTCCTGACTTGTGCTTTATTGATGTTGGACAGGCTTCAGGGAGTCAGGAGGTGAGTTACTCGCTGCAGTATTCCTAGCCTCTGACTGGCTTTTTGTAGCCACTGTATTTATATGGCAAGTCCAGTTGAGTTTCTTGTCAATGGTAACCCCAGGAATGTTACTAGTGAGGGTTTTTAGTCTTGGTAACACCATTTGAATGTCAAAGCTCGAAGGTTAGATCTGTCTCTCATTGGAAATGGTCATTACTTGTTCCTATTTCTTACGGTGTTATAGTTTTACCAGAAGACTTCTAACTAATAGAATACCGATTGCTGATTACCAGAGCCACAATCCACATTCGTGTGAAGGATGGGGCCCGCTGGTTTAATTATTCAGCAGGAGCAATAGGACCGTGTACCAAGGGTGTGGATTGTTACAGAGGTATTAATGTCATCTTTTTCTTTGCCCTGGTAGTACCTGTGTGGAGCCAGAATATACAATCGTGGCTGAGCCTGCAGATGAGCACCCCAGCTTCCTGGTAGCAGAAATCTCCTTACCAAAAGTGGTTAGTATTTTAATTCCCAAACAGCTGCATTTCGGAGAGCAGGGTGGATGGCTCTTCAGAGCCAGGATTCAGGATTTGAGGATAAAGTTACAAAAAGTGCAGACCAATTCCTAACCCGTGACCGACAGTGGCACCGAAGTGTTCAGTTAATGAAGCAGAGATGCTTGTGATTGATTGTTGTTCATGTTTCCTTGTCTTTTACTTTGCCTCATTTCTAGGTCAAGAAGCTATAGGTTCCAGGGCCAGAATCGATCTCAGCTCTAATTCCAGTGGAGCACTCAGGGAGTGCTGTTTTGTCAGAGGAGTCATGTTTCAAATTGAATTAGTCTTATCGGTCAACCTGTCTGAGTTCAGTCAGGTTCTTTTGTGATTCCCATTCACCCTACTAATAAGGGCGAATGTGAATGTCTGGTGGGGACAGCATTGGCTTGTTTCTGGTAGTCTGCACTGTCAGATGTTTGCCTAAACTAATGGCTTAGGCTTCCATGTGATAAAAGATCCTCTAAAAGATTGAAGGTAATTGCATATGAAACCATTGTACAGTATAAGAAGCTTATGTCTTCAGGCAGAAACTGAGCCTATGCCAACCCAATTTTTTATTCGTGTCTGGGATGTGGGCATCACTGGCTGGTCAGCATTTATTGCCCATCCCTAACTGACCTTGGGAAGGTGGTGGTGAGCTGACTTCTTGAACTGCTGCAGACCATGTTCTGTCAGCTATCCCACAAAACATTAGGGAGGGAATTCCAGGATTTTGACCCAGTGACACTGAAGGACTGTCAATATATTTCCAAGTCAGGTTGGTGAGTGGCTTGGAGAGGAACTTGTAGGTGCTCGTGTTCCCACGTATTTGTTGCCCTTGTCTCGCTAGATAGAAGCAGTCATGGGTTTGAAAAATGCTATCTAAGGATCTTCAGTGAATTTCTGCAATGAATCCTGTGGATAGTTTATCTGTAAGCTCATTTGTCACATTGGGTAGTGACTCTGTCCGAACCAGAAGCTCCAGGTTCAAGTCCCATACCAGGACTTGATGGGTGAAGGCACGTGCGTTCATAGTGCCAAACAGGGAGAGTGTCAACTTGTTCATTCTTCCAATACATGCAAGCAGCAGGTGGGTAAGAGCAGGAGAGATTCCAGGTGAGCTGTGTGAGTGAAAGAGTTTGTAACCTCCACCATCACTATCCATAGCTCCACACTCTAACTTCTTGGGTAACCTGTTGGCTGGAAGGCTGGTGTGGATCAGATCAGTGCCAACAGCACAGGGTTTGATCCCTTTTCCAGATGGGGTAGATTCAGCACCTGCCTCTGTGCCTGGCCAGTGGTGAACATTACTGTGGGTATTCTGGCAGAGAATGGAAGAGAAGGCAGGTATTGTGAGCAGGCTTTCCTAATTATGCAGGAGTCAGATACTAACTGTTTCCAGTGACCGCAGGGAAGGTAACCAAAGGGCCCAGATTTCAGATGCTTGGCAAAAGAAGCAAAGTGGAGGCGAGTACAAAACTTTAATCCATAACATTTGTTTGGATTTGTAATGAGCTGCCTGTTAGGATGATGGAAACAGACTCAATAGCAATTTTTCAAAGGGTATTGAATGAATGATTCGGTGGGGTGGGGGTGGTGGTGGGGGACACAAATATTGTCAAATGTGGGAAAAGAGCTGGGAACTTACACTATCAGGATGACTGTTCTGATAGAGCAGGCGCAGACTCTCTGGGCTGAGCAGCTTCCTATTACGTTGCTCGATTCTTGGGTTACAGGTTCTCTTTCTTGTGCACCACAGGATTCAGCAGGATCATTACTACTCGACCTTGGAGAAGACCGGATTGTGTTGTGGGCACGGCCAGATCTTTATCACTTAGATATTTACATCCCGTACAACATTGTTCAGGAGAAAAGTGGCTCTCAATTCAACAGGAAAACCAGGGTAAGGAGAAGTTAAACAATCAGGCAGTTCACAGCTCCTCCTAATACTCATAGTCTGTGACCAGCACACAAACCTTAGAGCTGTTTTTAACCACACAAGACCACATTGGCAGTAAGCACACAGAACTGAGTATGGGAGGAATTGTTTGCTTTTACCTTTTAATTTTTGTTGTACATGTACAGATGCTAGCGCAAAGATAACTCTACCATGTAATATCGAATCAAATGGATTTGCCCCTCTTTATCCAGTGCTGTATGTGTACAAGTGCAGGTGAGCTGTGAGTTTCTACACAGGAGTCGTTTATTTGTCAGTGTGGAAAGAGTTTTGTACGAAAGGTGACAATAAGTGGAGGGTGCAGGAGAAGGCTTCCATCAGAAGGAAGCGAGTGTATTTTCCGAAATGTGTGAGAAATCGTTCAGTTTTCGCTTTGTTCCCTGCCAGGTTCTGACCATAACGATGCCAGTGCAGCCAGCCTAAGACCAGAATTGCTTCCAGGACGAACAATGTTCGCACAAACTGAATAACCGGAACTTCTGCTCGTTCCCAGCATGGCAGGTTGTCAGCACCACATTTATGATGTCATTTTACATGACAGCAACGTGATGTTCACTGACTTTGCTTTTCTCTTTCTCATTCATTTGAATTGCGCTTAAAAATAATTGAAGTTCAATACCGTCTGGTATCTTGCCCAAGGATTTTTTTTTGATATTTGCTTACTGGATGAGCATGTCACTAGCAAGGGCAGCATTTATTCATAACCCATTGTCCCTTAGCTGGTGGTGAGCCACGGTTCCAAGTTCAACTGAGCAGCTTACCCAACCTGTTCAGAGGGCAGTTAAGAGATTAGCCACAGTGCTGTGGATCTGGAGTCACAAGAGGCCATAATAAGGAAGGATGGCACATTCCCTCCCTTAAGCGAACAGGCAGGTTTTTGCAACAATCCATTAGTTTTGTAGTCTCCATCACTTCCACTAGCTTTTTATTTTCAGGTCCCTATTTAATTGAATCTGCCCTAGCTGACATGGCAGGTTTTGATTTCTGGAATCGTCGAAATTTCTTTTTAATGTTCATTCAGGGGTTGGTTAATATTTATGTCTGCCCCCCTGAGAAGGTGATGGTGAGCCACTGCAGTCCCTTTAGTGTAGGTAAACCCATAACATTTGGTTATATAATCTAGATGGTACTGTATCTCTAAGTCCGCACTCTTCATGTGTATAAACGTTTACGGTGAAAGCTGTCAGGCTATTTGACATTGGTGTCCATCACAGCAACACCAATTGCTATCCTCCTCCCACGTTCTGGCATTCTTTGCAGCAACATACATTGGATAATGATTACAAGTGTGAATGCCAGCTTATTGCAAACAGCCAATAGGAGGAAGAAAGGGTTTGCGAAGCATGCTGTGCCAGATTCATAGAGTCATAGAATCAGACAGCACAGAAACAGACCCTTCGGTCCAACCAGTCCATGCCCCTGCTGAAAGTCCCATTAAAACCTGAGCTCTTCAGACACTAACTGACCTAATGTGTCTTATGTTTTATGTTATTATTTTGGATTTAAAAGCATTCATATTTTTCATCTGGTTACTAATGCCCATTTCACAGCTTGGAAATAACATTTTCAGGGCCTGCTCTAAAATATAGACAGTTCATGAAATCGTTCCAACACAGGAGTGAAAATGAGAGCTAATTTTCTTAAGGCCTGTTCAAGTGCAGCAAGTTATTGGTTGCCCATCTTTCTACTAGGTTTTACTTCTGCCCTGCATTTACTTGATGTAAATAAAATCGTTTTCTAAATGGTGTATTGTGTTGATAAGAATGCGGTCTTGCTTATCTGAGCACTTTTCTCTGTTGCAACAGCTTTCATTCCTTTTGAGCTTTTGTCATTTGAAAACTGATTGCATGCGCAGTTGCAATGTTTTAGTGCAAAGGGCCCCCCTTTGGTAACTGAGTGAGATACATAGGAAGAATGGAGGTGGAGTACCATAATGCTTGTGCTTGTGAGTCGGATGACAGAAGAACAAATTGAACAACTGAAATCAAACCAGACCTCCTATGCTTAAGACTGTCTCATACTTCCCCAACATCTAGTTTTGAGGGAGCGATTCAGATATTTGGGGTGGACTAGGTCTGGAATGCAGTACCCAAGACCAGTGGAGGCAGCTCAGTCAAGGTGATCCCGAGTTACAGGGTGAAGGTGGGAGAACAGCACAAAGTATAGAGAACCAATGCAGACACAAGGGTCTGAATGGCAGCCACTTGTGCTGTAACAGTTATGATTAAATAGCACAAGCTATCAGGTTCATAGAAAGCAGTGCTACCCAATACCCCACCCAACACACATTCATTGTCCTGACTTCTACCCCTTCAGAGCAATGCCAATTCAGGCATGTGAAGACGTTTGTAAATATGGTTTGTTGCTCAAAGTTACTTCATAACCTGACACGAGAGGGGTGGGAGAAAAAAGGGCCAAATTTCCCTCGAGTGAATAAGGATCACTCTGTCTCATTTAAAGTTTCCACCTCTTGCCTTAAACCTGTGCCTCCTAGTATTTGACATTTCCACCCCAGGAAAAAGTCTTCGACTATCCACCCTATCTATACCTCTCATAATATATAATATTACTACCAGGTCAATCCTCAGCTTCTAATGCTCTAGAAAAAAAAAATCCAAGTTTATCCAGCTTCTCCTTATAGCTATTAGAGCAGCACAGTGGCTCAGTGGTTAGCACTGCTACCTCACAGTGTCAGGGACCTGGGTTTGATTCCAGCCTTGGGTGACTGCCAAAGCTCCACACAGACATTCTCCCTATGTCTGCGCGGGTTTCTCCCAAGTACTCTGGTTTCCCCTCTCAGTCCAAAAATGGTTAGGTGAATTGGCCATGGTAAGTTGCCCTGTAGTGTTCAGGGTGCAGGCTA
Organism: Rhincodon typus; assembly: GCF_021869965.1. NCBI lineage: Eukaryota > Metazoa > Chordata > Chondrichthyes > Orectolobiformes > Rhincodontidae > Rhincodon > Rhincodon typus. The sequence continues at coordinate 15,238,275 of NC_063368.1, forward strand.
GCTAGAGTAACCATGGGAAATGCAAGGTTACAGGGATTGGGTGGACTGCTAGTTGGAGGGTTATTGTGGACTCGGTGGGCTGAATGGCCTGCTTTCACACTGCAGGGACTCTACGAAGGATAGACCTTGCTGGGAACAGTTTTTCTTGGCAGTCAATTGAAGTACATTTGTAGTCCTTTTGCCTGAACCAGTTTGCGCACAGCAAATCTTGGCAGTAATTGTTGAAGGGAGAAGATTGGCTCAGGCAGCAGCATTCCCTGTGTTATAGGATTATTTTTATATTTTCACCCCCACAAGTCAGTCAGGCCTTGATTTAACATGTCCAAATCAAATTTGCATTTTGTTAGGCAAAGTTGTTAAGGAATATGGGCTAAAGGTAGGTAAATGGAGTTATGCCACAGATCAACCATAATCTTAATGAATGGAACAGGCTCAAGGGGGATGGTCTGCTCCTATGTTCTCTAAAATGGCCCACGCTCTTTATTGTAGTGAAATGTCAACCTACTTTAGGCTTGAAACCATAATCTTTAATTAAAAAGGCAATCAAAGTTTGACACATATGCATTTAAACTGCAGCACACAGTATTTGTGGACAAGTTGATTCAACATTAAGAACTAAAGTACAGCTTTTTGCACTTTTTATTTGCATTCCTTTCAGGTACAAAGAGAAATAAAAAACTAGAAGCAACACTTGATATAAAGACCATCACAGGCATTTTGTCTGCAAACTTGTATCAATACTCTGACATGGGGCATGTTGTAGCATAACTTAATATACTATGGTTCAGTCACAATTTGGTCTGAGTTTTAGCCTGAAGGCATGTTCAGTGTGGGGTGAGGAAGGGCTGCAATAATATTATGATGTCAGGGAAACCTGAAAAAAAAATTTAACTGTGGGACCACCTCACCTGCCTCTGACCTGTCTTAACGTCGCACTTTCTGGCTTATCATTTCTTCTCACTGCTGTGACATGCCTCAGTGTTTTCCTACATTAAAGATATTATACAAATATACTTCTTTCATCATGTATTCTATTGAGAGCTGACTTTCCATTTGCCATAGAAGGCTAAACAATTGCAGATCCTCGGCAAAGTTTTTATTTATTCATTCACAGGATCTGGGTGTTACTGACACAGGGAGCGTTTATTTCCCATCCTGAATTACCCTGTAGAAGGTGGTGCTAAACTGCCACAGTCCATGCAGTGTAGCATCGCCCACGGTGCTGTTCAGGAGCACCAGTTTCCATGATTTTAACCCACTGACACTGAAGGAACCGTGATATTTCCAAGTCAGATCGACCCAATTCTGCTCCTATATCTTACCATTCAGCCCATCAAGCCTGCTTCACCTGATTGTGGCTGATATGTTTCTCAACCCCATTTTCCTGCCATCTCTCCATAACCCTTGAACCCCTTACAATCAAGAACCTATCTATCTCTATCTTGATTTTACTCAATGACTTGACCTCCACAGCCCTCTACTGCAATGTGATGTACAGATTCACCACCTTCTGGATGAAGAAAGTCCCCATTCTCAGTTCTAAAGGGTTGGCCCTTCACTCTGAGGCTGTGCCTTCAGGTGGAAACATCCCCACGTCCACTCCATCCAGGCTTCTCAGTATTCTTTCAATGTAACTTTCAATGAGGTCCCTCCCTCATCTTTCTACACTCCATACAGTACAGACCCAGAGTCCTCAACTGCTCCTCTTATGACCAGTCCTTCATCCCTGTGATCATTAAACATATTGTGGACCCCATCCAACACCAGCACATCCTTCCCTAGATGCAGGGCCCAAAACTGCTCATAATGTTCCAAATGCGGTCTTACCAAAGCCTTATATTAGCCTGTGCAGTACACGTCTGCTCTTGTATTCATTACATCAATGTAATTTTCATCACATTATTTTTGGCATTTATACTGTCCCTGACTTCCCTTGTTAGCTATGGTTGCTTCATTCTCCCCTTAACATGTTTCTTCTTCCTTGGGTTGAATATCTGTTGGGCCTCCCAAATTACCCCCAGAAACCCCAGCCATTGCTGCTCCTCTGCCTTCCCTGCTAGACTCCCCTTCCAATCAACTCTGGTCAGCTCCTCCCTCATATATTTATAGTTACCTTTACTCAATTGTAGTACCATTACATCTGATTCAAGCTTCTCCCTCAAACTGCAGGGTGAATTCTATTTTATTGTGGTCACTGCACCTAAAGGGTTCCTTCACCTTAAGCTCCCTAATCAAGTCTGCCTCATTTCACACCACCAAATCCAAAATTGCCAGTTCCGTACTAGGCTCTACCACAAGCTGCTCCAAAAATCCATCTCGGATATCCCACAAATTCCCTTTCTTGGCATCTGCTACCAAACTGATTTTCCCAGTCCAGCTGCATATTGAGGTCTCTGATGATTATTTTACTAGTGCCTTTCTTACATATCGTCAGACATTTAGTTCCCACTCCTGATCCTCTTACCGTCATGTCTCTGTTATCCCCACCACGTTGAATCTGCCAATTTCAATCTGTGCCACAAGCTCATTTACCTTGTTTCATTTACTGTGTGCTTTTAAGTACAAAAATGTTTTAAAAAGATTTAAGTGTCATTTGATGCACAACTAACTGATAGAAAGACACCAACTATGTTCAAAAGTTGAAAATGTTGGGAAACACTTGGTAGATCAGGCATAGCCAACGCATCAATTTGACAACCTTTTATCAAATCAGTACATGTTTGAGATGAATGGCTGTAAAACAAGTTGGAACTGGAAAACAGAATGAGTAAAAGAAAATGTCTGTGATAGGGTAGGGATGATTTAAAGGTCAAAAGAAATGAAGAAGCTAGAGTCTGATAATCTAGTGGAGCAGTTAGAACTAACAAACAAGCTCAGATGGACAAGAATCTGTGCCAAAGTTCTAGAACCAGGCTGTTAAACCTTAACTTTGCCACCACTTGGTCAGAACATCATGCTGTGTCTCACCCAAAGAGAGGTACCAGAAGGACAGCGTTGAGCTTCAGCTACTTACAATCTATGTCAGTGACCTGGATGTACAGACGGAGTGAAATGGAGCAAAATTCGCTGAGAGTGCGAAGCTAAATGGAATATGAGCTATGATGAGGATGCAAAAAAAGTGACAAAGGTTAAATAAGGCAGGAAAGTAGCATTTGGAATGTAATGTGAAGTTATCAATACAAAAATAGAAAAGCGCATGATCTTTTCGATGGCAAGAGACTGGGGAATACTGGTATGTGGACGGATGTGGGTGTCAGTATACACTAATCTCAGAAATAGAATGTGTAGATGCAGCTAGGAATTAGAAAAACAACTAGCGTGTTGGTTTTTATTATGAAGAGACTGAAGAATAAGAACAAGTTAGCCTTACTGGGCCTTGGTGAGACCACATCAGGAGGACTACACATAGATTTGATCTCCTTGTGTAAGGTTTATCTTAAAAGAGTGCAATTGTGGATCATATAATTGATTCTTTGGATGAGAGGCCAATAAACACCAGCCTTGCCATAGTCTGAGAATGGTTTTAACATTGTGGCATAAAGGAGAAATGCTTCTATGCACCTTAGATAAAAATACAAGAGGAATTAACAATCAATAAGTTAGATAGAGGAGAGGTTTGAGTAAGAGGACAAGTTGTGAAGCCAAACCAATGTCCAGATTTCTAAAGCCAGCAATTGGACAAAATCATCAATCTGTCCGAGTGATGTAACAAAACATCATCACTGTGCCAGAAATTCAAATGTTGCCTCTATGCTGAGTGTCTTGAGTGAAAACCTAGGGCATAATGACTACCAAACACAGCTTCTTCAGTCAATCAGGCAGAGGTTACCTGCTAAGCTTTTTTATAGAGAATAATGTCTGGAAAGAGAAAAAGAAACACAACTATTTAGTCTATCTGTATAGACAGGGTGGTTGAAAAAGGCATTTAGCACACTTGCCTTCACTGCTTAGTCCTTTGAGTATAGATGTTGGGAAGTCATATTGAGGATGTACAGGGCATTGATGTGACCTCTTCTGGGGTACTGCATCCAGTTCAGGTCGCCCTGTTATAACATAAGAACATAAGAACCAGGAGCAGGAGTAAGCCATCTGGCCCTCCGAACCTGCTCCGCCATTCAATGAGATCATGGCTGACCTTTTCATGGCCTCAGTTCCACTAACCCACCCTCTCACCATAACCCTTAATTCCTTTACTATTCAAAAAATTATCTATCTTAGCTTTAAAAACTTTCAACGAGGTAGCCTCAACTATTTCACTAGGCAGGCAATTCCACAGGTTCACAACCCTTTGGGTGAAGAAGTTTTTCCTCAATTCAGTCCTAAATCTGCTACCCCTAATTTTGAGGCTATGCCTTCTTGTTCTAGCTTCACCCACCAGTGGAAGCAACCTCCCTGCTTCTATCTTATCTATTCCCTTCATAATTTTATATGTTTCTGTAAGATCCCCCCTCGTTCTTCTAAATTCGAATGAATGTAATCCCAGTCCATTCAGTGTCACCTCATAAGCCAACCCTCTTAACTCTGGAATCTCCTCTGCACCCCCTCCAATGCCAGTGCATCCTTTCTCAAGTAAGGAGGCCAAACCTGTATACAGTACTCCAGGTGTGGCCTCACCAACACCTGATATAGCTGCAACATAACCTCCCTGCTTTAAAACTCAATCCCTCTAGCAATGAAGGACAAAATTCCATTTGCCTTCTTAATTACCTGCTGCACCTGCGAACCAACCTTCTGCGATTCATGCACAAGGAAGGATATTATTAAGCGGGAGAGGATTCAAAAGAGATTTATCAGGATATTGCCAGCTGTGGAAGATTTGATTACAAAGAAAGGCTGGTTAGGCTGGGACATTTTTCACTAGAGCATATGAGGTTGAGAGGCGACCTTATGGAATTTTATAAAGTTATGAGGGGTATAGATAAGGTCAATGGTAGGTGTCTTTTCCCTAGGATGGGGGATTTCAAGACTAGGGGGCACATTTTAAAGGAAAACAGAAAGAGATTTAAAAAAGACATGAGGGGCAAATGTTTTACGCAGAGGATGGTTCGCATGTGGAGCGAACCTGCTGAGGAAGTGATGGATGCGAGTACAATTACAATGTTTAAAAGACATTTGGATAAGTACACAAATAGGAAAAGTTTGAAGGGATATGGGCCAGGATAAGGCAGGTGAGACTTTAACTGTTTGGGATTATGTTCGGCATGGACTGGTTGGACCGAAGGGTCTATTTCCATGCTGTATGACTCTATGACTCTATCACTTTTCAGTTAAGAGCTGCTGAAATTACAGCACTTGAGCTGTGAACACTTAGGATGAGAATTCTAACGCATCACTGAGAGAGACCTTTCAGCATTTCGATTGCTGGGTGAATCTGCATTTCAGCAGCTTAAGGTAAGTGTCAATTTTATTTGTGTCTCGCCGGAAGCAGTGCAGGAGATTGTACAGTTGCAACATTATTGAGTCTCCATCTTCAGCTAAACGGTGTTCCCATGGCACTGTCTGCTCAATGGCTCCACCAAGCTGTCCAATCTGAAATGCAAATGAGAAATGTTTGCTGATAAGTACAATACTAGTGACTATTCTTATGCCTGCTTAGCTCAGTTGGCTGAGCAACTGGCGAATGATGCCAACAAGCATATGTTCAATTCCTGTAGTGTCTGAGGTCTCCATGAATGTCCTGCCTTCTCAACCTCACCCCACACCTGAGACATGGTGACCCTTGGGTTAAATTCACCCCTAGTCATCTCTCTCTCATGAGAGTGGGACTATGATTCCTTTACCCTTGATTGCTAGCCTCACCTATTCCAGGCCCAGCAATGCCCCATTTTAAAATTCACATCCTTGATTTCAAATCCCACCCCCCTGCAACACTGCCCCTTCCGTCTCTCTGTGATCTCCTCCAGCCCTGCAAAGATCTCTGTATTCCTCTGTTGCTATTGCCCCACTGGTCACCCCTGTTGAGGCCCCCAAGCTCCAGAATTCACTCCTGAGACCTCATTAGCTCTTCAAGTCAAACCTTAAAATCTTTCTCTTTGATCACGCTATTGGCCAACATTCCTTAATATCTCCATACTGCAATGTCAGATTTTGTCTGGTGGAGCTCCCATGAAATACACTGGGAAGTTTCACTATGTTAAGGGCATGGTATTGAAGCCTTAAGGGAATTCTGGAAGTGGAATTAGAACTAGGTCAGGCAGACTCCCAATCCTCTCTGTGGTCAACTAACCTTCTGCTGCTCACTGTCTATTCTGATATCTGTGGAACCCTGACAAGTGATTGTGAATTCGAACCAGAACAGAGAAAATAGCATAACAGAACATGCCATTTTATGGGGTGGTGAGTCCCTGTAACTAATAATTTATATAACAGTGGAGTAGCAGTGGTTTAAAGTTAAATCCAATGGTCCAGTACTCCAGACCCCAGACTAGATATGGAGTTGAATCCCGTCAAGGTAGCTGATGAAATTTATATTTGAGGTTGTTGACTTGCTCGCTGAGCTGGATTGTTTTTGCTTAGACATTTCGTCACCATGCCAGGTGATATCATCAGTGAGGCCTCCGATGAAGTGATATTGTTCTACTCCACTTGGAATTTATACTGTCCGGTCCATTATAGTGAGTAGTGTCATTTCAGGTTTTGATCTGTATAGGTTTGTATATGGGGTCCTATTCTACGTGTTTGTTGATTGCACTATGGGTTGAGAGCCATGCCACTAGGAATTCCGTAGTGCAATCAACAAACATATAGAATTGGACCCCATACACAAACTCACACAGGACAAAACCGGAAATGACACTACTCACCAAAACGGACCAGACAGTATAAATTCCAAGCGAAGTAGAACAACATCAATTCATAGGGGCCCTCACTGATGATGTCACCTAGCATGGTGACAAAACATCTGAAGGAAAACAAGCCAGCTCAGTGAGCAAGTCAACAACCTCACCCACAACCCCAGCTACAGATCTTTGCTAAAATTTGAAATTTAATTCATAAATATAGAATATAACAGTAGTCTCAAAATGGTGACTATTGACTGTTTAGATCACGTTAATAGAGAAAATCTTCCACATTTACCTGGTATGGCCTACATATGACACCAGACATATAGCAATGGGGTTGACTCTTAACTGCCCTCTGAAATAGACATACAGCCATTTCAACTTATGTTGCTCAGTTCAAGGTAATTGGGATTGGACAATAGATGCTGGTCTTGCCAGGATACGTGATTAAAAATACAGAATTCAAACTTTTACAATACCGAAACAAGGTATTGAGCCCATCAACCCAGTGCTAGCTCTTTGACAACGCAACCCAAAACTAATCCTATTGGATATTGTCCTCTCTGTGGCATCCTAGTTTAGTGCAGAATGATCTTGTCTCTAGGTTATGGGTTTGAGTCCCACTTAAGAAGCTTGAGTAGAAAAATCTAGGCTGACACTCACAGTGCAGTACTGAGGGAGTGCTGCACTGTTGCAGGTGCTGTCTTTCAAATGGCACATGAAACTATGTCTCTAGTGTTCTGTCAGGTGGACCTAAAAGATCGCATAGAATCATAGAATCCCTACAGTGTGGAAGCAGGCCATTTGGCCCACCGAAGAGCATCCCACCCAGACTCACATCCCTACCCTATCCCTGTAATGCTGCATTTTCCGTGGCTAATTCACTTAGCATGCACATCCCTGGACACTACAGGGCAATTTAACATAGCCAATCCACCTAACTGCACACTTTTGGACAGTGGGAGGAAACTGGAGCACCCAGAGGAAACCCACGCAGACACTGGGAGAATGTGCAAACTCCACACAGACAGTCAACCGAGGGTGGAATCGAACCAGTCTCCCTGGCGCAGCGAGGCAGCACTGCTAACCACTGCTAATCAATCTGATGGCATTATTTTAAAGACCAAGAGAGACTTCCCTGGCCAATGTTGGTCCCTTGCATCTAATAGTAAAGAAAACTAGAAGATTATCTGGTCATTATCACTTCGCTAATTGTGGAAGAGTTCTGAGCAATATTTGGCTGTTTTGTTTTGTACATTGCAACCCTTTGAATAGAAGTGCTCAATAGACTGTGACAGACTTTGAGATGACCTGAGGTCACAAAAGACACTGTAGTTTATTGTCCCACCTCAGTATGACAGTACCTGCTCAGTTATCTTAGTCAATCCTTTCGCAAGTTGCTTCATTTGTTTGACAATCTTCACTGATTTACTCAATATGGAGTTGGTAATCCCATGGGTGGCACTGAATTCAGAGATCACATACTGTAGAGGGTCTCGCCAGGAATGTAGGATAACAATTGCAAGGCTCAGCAGACGTTCATGCTAAAGTTGAACACATTGCAAATGATTTTTTTTTCCATTTTAAATGCTATTTTTTAATCCTCATTATCTACTTTTCGTTTGTTCTCAGCCCTTAAATTGGAGTGGGTAATGTGTGCCAAAGTGCACCCTTGTATGGAAATCACTCACAAACACTCAATCTAGGCTGACACTCCCAGTGAGGGAGTGCTGCGCTGTTGCAGATGCTGTCTGTAGAGCTCTGCCAAGTGGACCTAAAAGATCCTATGGTATTATTTTAAAGAAAAGCTGAAGAGAGAGAAAGCTCCTTTGGGTGAGTTAATGATACTCAGTGTTTGCCTCTGCACTGTCAATACCACAGGGGAGGAGGAGGAGGGAGAAGCCCATACAAACATTCTTAGGCTTTTGCCAAAATAAGAGAACATCAAGGGTATGCAGTATGGCTCAGTGGTTAGTACTGCAGCCTCACAGTGCTAGGGACCCAGGTTCAAACCCAGCCTCGGGTGACTGTTTGTGTGGAGTATGCACATTCCCTCCTTTTTCTGCCAAGTGCTCCGGTTTCCAAATATGTGCAGGTTTGGTGGACTGGCCACACTTAAAATATATTGTAGCATTCAGGGATGTGAAGGTTAGGTAGATTAGCCATGGAAAATGCAGGGTTAAAAGGATAGGATGGATCTGGGTGGTGGGGAGTGAGCCCTGTGGAGGGTCAGTAGTGCATACCCAATGGGCTGAATGGCATCTTTCTACATTGTAGGGATTCTATGTGTGTGGCCTGCTAACATGGGCCAGGAGAATTAATTCCATTCCCCTTCAACACTCAGACCCCTCACCACCCAAACAAAACATTGTAGGTCGGAGTCAAATTGGCCAAGGAAACTGCATTGATGGCATTTGAGGAGAAGGTCATTCTCAACCCCTTACAAGCATGGCAATTTTTCACTGATCATATACAGTGTTAAGATGCAGAGAGATTTAACAATGTCACAAGCCAAACTGAACCCAGGGACTGAGCCTGGTTTCTGGCTTCTCTTCCTATCTCCAAGTGAGAGGTCATAGCTTCTTGATCAGTCAGAGAATCGAGGGTTACAGGCAAAATGCAGGAAAGTGGACATGAGAAATGTCGGATCAGCCATGATCCCATTGAATGGCAGAGCAGGCTCAAAGTTCTGAATGGTCTACTCCTGTTCCTATTTTTTACGGTCTTGTTTATGGGAACTATTTACCTGCCTCTCCTCCCTAGTTAATGAGGAGCGAAGGGTTTTCCGAAATTCAGGTGCATGTGCAAATTTTTGCAGGGTCTCCCTCTTCAAGTTGTTCCACTAGAAATACTCACAGGTGTACGTAATGCATCTTCCTTGTTCTGAGGGGTCACAATGGAGGACGTGTGGCAGCTATTGATAATGCTGAAGTTAAGATGTTGGCCTTGAATAAAATGTTGTTTCTGTGAAAGGACAAGTAACCAGAATCAGTCATTTCTTCCCGTAACCTGCTGTTCTGCTAAATAGGATCATAATTGCTTTGAATGGTTTATTGTCACTTACATTTTACAGTGAACAATGCAGTAAAATACAGAAAAAAGCTTCAACTGTTGCCACAACCTGACACTATTTTGAATAGTATAAGAATTAAAGAGTAAAAGATATAACTGGAAGAGTCTATACCTTTGTTCACCACCTCCACCATGAATCTTGAGGCTCATGACTAAATGGTCTAGTTGTGGCAATAGCTCTACTTTCCTGCCTAAGGCCCCCCCTCCCAAAAGGCTAAGCTCTGTTTACACTCCAAAGGTTAATTCAGAATATATTCAACCACCCAGTCTACAATTCTGTAATTCCAAGACTATTGTCCCTGCTGAGAGAAGAAATTCCTCCTCATCTCTGTCTTAACAGTGCCATTCCCACCCAGATCTGGGTTCTGTAATGAAAGGTGCATAAAAATTTGTAATATTATTATTACTTCTGGTATTTGAATTGTTTAATTAAAGCCTAATGCGCGTGGGTTAATGCTTTGAAGGTTATATTTTTTAAAAGATCAGAAAGTCATTCTGGAACAGTGACCTAAATGCACTAGTTCAAAGAAGACACATGACTGCACTCGAGGCCTTGGGAGATCTCTGGAGTGTAAATGGAATTAGATGTTTATACTTTTCAGTTTATGATGGACGGTGTGAACATATCAAGCCATTAACAACACCAAATCCAGAAATTGTGGAAAAGCTCAGCAGACCTGACAGCGTCTGTGGAGAGAAATCAAAGTTAACATTTCAGTTCGAGTGACTCTTCCTCAAAAGTTAACATTTCAGTTCGAGTGACCCTTCCTCAGTTCTCCACAAATGCTGCCAGATCTGCTGAGCTTTTCCAGCAATTTCTGTTCTTGTTTCTGATTTGCAGTATCTGCAGTTATTTTTGTTTTTATATTAAGTCATTAGTTTTGTTTCCAGTTTTGTTCAGTTCTCCTCTCGTGGGAGAACTTTTGTGGTCCCAGCTGATGGTATTTTGGACAAATCAGATCCCAGAATAAAATCTGGCTCGATAAATTCCATGTTAAATTTTTTTTGTTTCATCAGTTAACATGATGGGTTCTAGCTGAAAATATTCATATGTGGTTGCTCATATTCTTTAACAACAGAACATAAGTTTATTACACAAAAGAAATGAGCCCCACTATATTATGTATTACAGTTAGAAAGATTTAAACACAAACATTAAAACAAAATTTCAACTTGTTTCCCAACACTATCTGTTACAGACACTCATACTCAAATTATACTCCTATGTCAACTCTTCAATTTCTAATTAACTGATTTCTCCCAGTTTCTCTTTCTTGAACTGTAGAGACTATTTTACAATTCCTTCCTGAATCTGATGCCGTAAAATCTTTCCCAAGTCATAGGGTCATGAGTCATACATCGTGGAAACAGACCCTTTAGTCCAAATAGCCTATGCTGACCATGTTTCCAAATCAAACTAATCCCACTCGCCTCTGAAGGTCTAACCTTTTCAATTCTAACAACCTGAAGATTTTTGTACTAAACCTTCCTGGCTTGGAAACTTCGCAAACAAGAGGAAAAATGACATTACTGCTGCAGTGACTGGTTTCCTCTGAACTGAAGAATTTCAGAACTGAACTGAATGAAACAGAACTGAACTAAAACCTGCTAAGAGAGAAAGTAAAAACTTGCCTCTGAATTTCATGTTTGATTCCTCTCAATCTTCAGCATCTACCCTGGTAATGTTCATCAAGATTTTATATGTTTCAATGAGATCACTTCTTGTTCTTCTAAAACATAGAATATAGGAGCAAGCATAGACCATTCTGCCCTTCGAGCCTGCTCCGTCATTCAATACAATCATGGCTAATCATCCAACTCAGCTCCCCCTGTTCCCACTTTCTTTCCTGTTAGCCCTAGGAACAATCTCTACATCTTTCTTGAAAGTCTTTAGTTTTCTGTGGTAAGGAATTTCACAGGCTGACCACTCTCTGGGCAAAGAAATTTCTCCTCATCGCAGTCCTAAACGGCCTACGCAGTATCCTTAGACTGTGAGCCCTGATTCGGGACGCCCCAATCATAAGGAGCCTCTCCTTCGTATGGTCCTGTTAGAATACTATTGATTTCTTTCATATTCCCCACCCCAGATAGTCCTAATCCATGCAGTTTCTCCCTGTACATCAGCCCTGCCAATCCCAGAAATCAGTCTGGTAAACCTTCTTTGTTCTCGTTCAGTGGTCCTTCCTCAGACGAGGAGACCATAACTGCACGGAAAGAGCATAAAGATTTGCGGGATGAGATAGACCAGGTTCACATTGCAGCCACTGTAGGCTGTTGGCGTTGGCAGTGAATGCTTGAGGTGGTGCATAGATAGCCAAGTCAGACATGGTGGATCTACATTCATCCAGACTTGCATTAAATAATTATTAACACTAATCCTCAACGCATCTGATACCAAAGCAACAACCTGTCGAAGTAATAATTCACTACTCATCATCACAGACATTTTAGGATTTTTAAGAAAGTTAGTTTGATCCCTTGACTTCATGAATATACTCAAGGATTAAGGGCAGGAAAAGACCATCAGCCCTCGAGCCTGCTCTGTCATTCGATAAGATCTTGACTGATCTGATTATGGTCAATTTCCTGTCTGCACACCTCCCAAAACATCCTTGTTGATTGATAATTTGCCCAAATGGGCATGGAATATATTCAATGACACAGCTTCCAGAGCTCTCTGAGAAAGAAAATTTCACAGCCTCTGAGAGAAAATAATTCACCACATCTTAATCTTAAAGGAAAGGCTCTAATTTTTAAATTGTACATGCTAGTTCTAGACTCACCCAAATGGGTAAATATCCGAGATAGGAGGAACTGCAGATGCTGGAGAATCTGAGATAACAAGGTGTAGAGCTGGATGAACACAGCAGGCCAAGCAGCATCATAGGAGCAGAGAGGCTGACGTTTCGGGCCTAGACCCTTCATCAGAAAAGGGGGAGGGGAAGGGGGTTTTGAAATAAATAGGGAGAGAGTGGGAGGCGGATAGAAGAGGTATAGAGGAGAGGATAGGTGGAGAGGAAACAAACAGGTCGAAGAGGCGGGGATGGAGCCAGTAAAGGTGAGTGTAGGTAGGGAGTTGGGAAGGGGATAGGTCAGTCCAGGGAGGACGGACAGGTCAAGGGGGCGGGATGAGGTTGGTCGGTAGGAGATGGAGGTGCGGCTTGAGGTGGGAGGAGGGGATAGGTGGGAGGAAGAACAGGTTAGGGAGGCAGGGACGAGCTGGACTGGTTTTGGGATGCGGTAGGGGGAGGGGAGATTTTGAAACTTGTGAAATCCACATTGATACCATTGGGCTGCAGGGTTCCCAAGCGGAATATGAGTTGCTGTTCCTGCAACCTTCGGGTGGCATCGTTGTGGCACTGCAGGAGGCCCAGGATGGACATGTCGTCTGAGGAATGGGAGGGGGAGTTGAAATGGTTCGCAACTGGGAGGTGCAGTTGTTTATTGCGAACCGAGCGTAGGTGTTCTGCAAAGCAGTCCCTGAGCCTCCGCTTGGTTTCCCCGATGTAGAGGAGGCCACAACGGGTACAGCGGATGCAGTATACCACATTGGCAGATGTGCAGGTGAACATCTGCTTGATGTGGAAAGTCTTCTTGGGGCCTGGGATGGGGGTGAGGGAGGAGGTATGGGGGCAGGTGTAGCACTTCCTGCGGTTGCAGGGAAAAGTGCCGGGTGTGGTGGGGCTGGAGGGGAGTGTGGAGCGGACAAGGGAGTCACGGAGAGAGTTGTCCCTCCGGAAAGCAGATAAGGGTGGGGAGGGAAAGATGTCTTTGGTGGTGGGGTCGGATTGCAGATG
>NC_063368.1:15276925-15311159 GCF_021869965.1 Rhincodon typus
CAGTGCGGACTCGAGTGGGCCCAGTGCGGACTCGAGTGGGCCCAGTGAGGATTCGAGTGGGCCCAGTGAGGATTCGAGTGGGCCCAGTGAGGATTCGAGTGGGCCCAGTACAGATTCGAGTGGGCCCAGTGCGGACTCGAGTGGGCCCAGTGCGGACTCGAGTGGGCCCAGTGTGGATTCGAGTGGGCCCAGTGTGGACTCGAGTGGGTCCAGTACAGATTCGAGTGGGCCCAGTGCGGACTTGAGTGGGCCCAGTGCGGATTCGAGTGGGCCCAGTGCAGATTCGAGTGGACCCAGTGCGGACTCGAGCGGACCCAGTGCGGACTCGAGCGGACCCAGTGCGGACTCAAGTGGGCCCAGTGTAGACTTGAGTGGGCCCAATGCAGATTTGAATGGGCCCAGTGTGGACTCATTTGGGCCCAGTACAGGCTCCAGTGATCCCTGCACAGGTGTGGGTGAGCCCAATGCAGATTCGAGTGAGTCCAGTGAGGATTTGAGCTGACCCACTGCAGACCCAAGGCAGTGCCAGTGAGCCCGGTGTTTACTCAAGTGAACCCCTACTTACTTTTCCCGGGACCTGGAATTGGCGGCTACATCGGTGGAGGTGACGTTGGCAAGCTAGGACCTCAGTACAGACTTGAATGGGCCCAGTGCGGACTCGAGTGGGCCCAGTGTGGAGTCAAGTGGGCCCAGTACAGTTTGGGTCCAGAGCTGGTGGCAGCAAAGTGATGGCGGAAGGGAATCATGGCGACATCGATGAGGTGGGCCCAGCAGCGAGAGATGCGACTCTGACTTTGGGGAGTCTGGTGCAAGCGGCAGTGAGGCCGTGGCTGAGGATAATGGGCCCAGCAGCGAAATGATTCTGCTTGAAGAGTGGCACCTTTGACATTGTTTGGGTCCGGTGTAGATGGCGGTGAGGCAGTGGAGGAGGGACGGCTGCATAGGCATCGTCGATGATGCGCTGGCTCAGGGCTGATGGCCTCTCTTCAAGCTATATCTTTTTTTTTCTGTTATTCTCAAAACTATTAAAAATGCCGCTGGATTGAGGCAACAACGGAAAAGGTTTTCACTCTATTTTATTGTTTTTCTCATTAAAGTACACATGACCATAAAATCATTCATTGATTCATTCACTAGAATCATAGAATTGTATAGTACAAAAGGAAGCCATTTGGCCCTTCGGGTCTATACCAGCTCCCAAAAGATCTGCCCAGCTAGTCCCACTCTCCAGCCCTATCTCCAGAGCCCTCTCATTTTATCCCTTTCAAATATATACCCAGCTCTCTTTTGAAACCGCCTATATGGAGCCCCTCCACCACTCTCCCAGGTAGCACATTCCGAATCCTAACAACTCTCTGAGTGAAGAAGATTCTCCTCATCTCACTTCTCGCTCTCTTGAAATTGTGACCCCTAGTTACTGACATACCAACCAGTGGAAACAGAATATCCTTCTCTACCCTGTTGAAATTATTCATAATTTTCAATACCTCAATAAGGTCACTTGTTAATCTTCTCTGCTCCAAGAAGAATAAGCCCAATCTCTCTGATCTTTACTTGTACCTAAAATCCTGCATTCCCAGCATCATGCTAGTAAGTCTCCTTCAAAGAATATCCTATACTCAAGGAAACACAAGGCTAGTCAATATAGCCTGTTCTCAGACCACATTTAGTCTGAACTCATTGTGGTGAATCTATGCTATACCCACTTCATGGTCAATATATCCTTCCTGAGGTCCAAATGTTGTACTCTGGTTCTCTCCAGCTCAGGCATCTGCAGTGAGCACTCCCAGGTCAAGTGCAGAATGACTGGTTAGAACATAGAACATAGAACATTACAGCGCAGTACAGGCCCTTCGGCCCTCGATGTTTTGCCAACCTGTGAAACCAATCTGAAGCCCATCTAACCTAAACTATTCCATTATCATCCATATGTTTATCCAATGACCATTTAAATGCCCTTAAAGTTGGCGAGTCTACTACATTTGCAGGCAGGGCATTCCACGCCCTTACTACTCTGAGTAAAGAACCTACCTCTGACATCTGTCCTATATCTATCACCCCTCAATTTAAAGCTATGTCCCCTCGAGCTAGCCATCACCATCCGAGGAAAAAGACTCCCACTGTCCACCCTATCTAATCCTCTGATCATCTTGTATGTCTTTATTAGGTCACCTCTTAACCTTCTTCTCTCTAACGAAAACAGCCTCAAGTCCCTCAGCCTTTCCTCATAAGACCTTCCCTCCATACCAGGCAACATCCTGGTAAATCTCCTCTGCACCCTTTCCAATGCTTCCACATCCTTCCTACAATGCGGTGACCAGAACTGTAGGCAATACTCCAAGTGCGGCCGCACCAGAGTTTTGTACAGCTGCAACATGACCTCATGGCTCCGAAACTCAATCCCTCTACCAATAAAACCTAACACACCGTACGCCTTCTTAACAACGCTATCAACCTGGGTGGCAACTTTCAGTGATCTATGCACATGGACACCGAGATCTCTCTGTTCATCCACAATACCAAGAATCTTATCATTAGCCCAGTACTCTGTATTCCTGTTACTCCTTCCAAAGTGAATCACCTCACACTTTTCTGCATTAAACTCCATTTGCCACCTCTCAGTCCAGCTCTGCAGCTTATCTATGTCCCTCTGTAACCTGCAACATCCTTCCGCACTATCCACAACTCCACCGACTTTGGTGTCATCTGCAAATTTACTAACCCATCCTTCTACGCCCTCATCCAGGTCATTTATAAAAATGACAAACAACAGTGGCCCCAAAACAGATCCTTGAGGTACACCACTAATAACTGAACTCCAGGATGAACATTTCCCATCAACCACCACCCTCTGTCTTCTTATAGCTAGCCAATTTCTGATCCAAACCGCTAAATCATCCTCAATCCCATGCCTCCGTATTTTCTGCAATAGCCTACCATGGGGAACCTTATCAAATGCTTTACTAAAATCCATGTACACCACATCAACTGCTTTACCCTCATCCACCTGTTTGGTCACCTTCTCAAAGAACTCAATAAGGTTTGTGAGGCACGACCTACCCTTCACAAAACCGTGTTGACTATCCCTAATCAAATTATTCCTTTCTAGATGATTATAAATCCTATCTCTTATAATCCTTTCCAACACTTTACCCACAACCGAAGTAAGGCTCACTGGTCTATAATTACCAGGGTTGTCTCTACTCCCTTCTTGAACAAGGGGACAACATTTGCTAGTCTCCAGTCTTCTGGCACTATTCCTGTAGACAATGACGACATAAAGATCAAAGCCAAAGGCTCTGCAATCTCCTCTCTAGCTTCCCAGAGAATCCTAGGATAAATCCCATCTGGCCCAGGGGACTTATCTATTTTCACGCCTTCCAGCATTGCTTACACCTCCTCCTTATGAACCTCAATCCCGTCTAGTCTAATAGCCTGTATCTCAGTATTCTCCTCGACAACATTGTCTTTGTCTTTTTCCTGTGTGATGACAACATTGTCTTTTTCCTGTGTGAAATCAGAAGTAAAATCAGAAATTAGACCCGATTTTACTGCGGTCCCAAATTGTGCTGTCCCTGAAGCTCTGCTCAGAAACTGTAGACCCAGATGCCAGTCTCATTTGGCCTTTTCCCACTGTCTTGCCCCTACCCAACTCCCAAAAATCACACAAAACACCTGGGGCATGCCTGCAGAATGATATCAATGAGGCTGGAATTTGGATTTCTCTGTCGCGTGAACAGACATTCTGGCATCTCATTGCTCAATGGTGCAGAGCTTAACATTTAGGGTGGCACGGTGGCTCAGTGGTTAGTACTGTTGCCTCACAGCACCAGGGACCTGGGTTTGATTCCAGCCTCAGGCAACTGACTGGGTAGAGTTTGCACAATCTCCCTGTGTCTGTGTGGGTTGGCTCTGGTTTCTTCCCACAATCCAAAGATGTGCAGCATTGGTGGTTTTGCCATGGGAAATATAGGGTAGGGAGCTGGTTCTAGGTAGGATGATCTTCTGAGGGTCTGTGTGGACTTGATGGGTTGAATGGCCTGCTTCCACACTGTAGGGATTCTATGATTGCTAAAAGGAGACATGAAGTCAAATTTTTTTATCTTGTACTCATCAGGACTGTAAAGCAAGAAAACTAAATTCGTAAATGGGAATAGATGAAATAAAAATATTAATTGATTGAACTATGGGTAACATGGGAACACAGCAGGAACTGGTAACTATCAATCTTAATTAACTGATTCAATTCAAGGCAGGGAAGTCAACACTGTTTGGTCAGGGTGTTGCCAAGGGATTGCAACAGAGACTGACTATCACGATAGTCCTTTCTTCATTAGAAAAGGTGAAATGAATGGGGAATGCTGAGCAAAATTGTGTCCCTTTGGCATCTATTGATCATTAATTAGCAACTGAATTAACTTCCAACTGGATAAAATCAATAGAATCTTTTAAAGTGAGGTTGAAAATCCTGTTGACTTAACACAAATGAAAACATGTGTTTGGGGAAGAGAGGTAGCATCAAAAGTCCAGTAACTGAGAGATGTAGTGTTAGAGTTAGGGTTATTGTTCTGAGGATATGGGTGCAAATCCTACCATGGCAGCTGGTGAAATTCGAACTCATAAAAATAATGAGGGATAACAAACCCAACCTAATTGTTGTAAAAATCCATTTGGCTCATGTATGCCCTTTAGGGAAGGAACTATGCTACCTTTTCCTGGTCTAGTCTATGTGTGACTTCAGATCAATAGCAATGTGAATAACTCTTAACTGCCCTCTGAGTAATAAATGTGGGCCTGGCCAGCAATAAAATCAGAAGTCACTCAACACCAGGTTATAGTCCAACAGGTTTATTTGAAATCATAAATTTTCGGAGCGCTGCTCCTTGTCAGGTGAAGGAGCAGTTCTCTGAAAGTTTGTGATTTCAAATAAACCTGTTGGACTATAACCTGGTGTTGGGTGACTTCTGACCTTGTCCACCCCAGTCCAACACCGGCACCTCCACAACATGGCCTGCGATAATCACAGACAAAGAGATATTTGTTATATCTATAGATATTTTCTATCAATCTGCTTGGAGAAGTTAGTACATGTTCCTGGAGCAAGTGGGGCTTAAACTTAGGCCTCCTGGCTCAGATGTAGGGACTCTACCACTGCAGTGCCTGAGTCCCTCACATATTTGTACTTGCTCTTCTAATTTTCTTCATCCATCTATCAATCTCGCTCTCTCTGGTTTGATCTGATTTATTATTGTCACATGTACCTAGCTACAGTGAAAAGTTTTGTTTTGCGAGCAGTACAGGCAGATCATACCATACAAAGTGCATTAGGGTAATAGAACAGAGCGAGGAATACAATGTTACGGCTATAGAGAAGGTGCACAGAGAGAGAGATCAACATTAAATTTGAAATTTGAGAGATCCGTTCAGTCTAATAACCGCCCAATAACAGCGAAGAAGAAGAAGCTGTTCTTGAATCTGTTAGTACGTGTGTTTAAGCTTCTGCCCAACAGAAGAGATTGGAAGAGGTTATAACCGGGGGTGAGAGGGGTCTTTGATTTTGTTGGCTGACTTCCCGAGGCAGTGGGAAATATAGATGGAGATAATGGACGGAAGGTTGGTTTGCATGACGGACTGCGCTGTGTTCACAACTCTCAGTAGTTTCTGGGCACAGCAGTTGCCATACAGAGCCATGATGCATCCAGATGCTTTCTATGATGCATCTATAAAAATTGGAAAGTGCCTTTACGGACATGCTGAATTTCCTTAGCCTCCTGAGGAATTAAAGACATTGTTATGCTTTCCTGACTGTCACATCAATGTCGGTTGACCAGGAAAGATTGTTGTCCATTTTCCCTACATTTCTATCTCAATATCTCTCTAATTCTCTTATCAAATCTCCCTAATATATCTCTGTATTTAAATATTGATCTCGTATATCAATCTATTTTGTTCTAGTTATAGGTAAAGTCACCATAGTCCCACACTCTCATTAGAGATAGATGACCTGTGGTGAGTTTCATCATACTTTAGGCAAGGGCTAGGTCAAGAAAGTGGGACTTTCACAGTGAGATCAGCCAGTATGGGAATTGAACCTGCACTGTTGGTATCACTCTGCATTAATAAACCACCCATTCAGCCAACTGAGCTGATCGAATCTCAGTTCCACAGTACAATGTATGCTGAAACACCTAAAATTCTAAGAGGGCTTAACAGAGTCATAGATTCATACAGCAAGGAAACAGACCCTTCAGGCCAACCAGGCCATGCTGACCATAATCCCAAACTCAACCAACCCCATCTGCCTGTGCTTGACGTATATCCCTCCAATACCATGTAATTATCCAAATTTCTTTTAAATGTTGTAATTGTACCCACATCCACCACTTCCTCTGGAAGTTTGTTTCACACATGAACCACTCTCTGTGTAAAAAATACTTTCTCCTCTCATCTTAAAAATAAGTCTCCTTGTCTTGAAATCCCCCACCCTAGGGAAAAGACACCTGCCATTCACCTTATCTATCCCCCTCATGATTTTATAAACCTCTACAAGGTCACCCCTCAACCTCCTATGCTCCAGTGAAAATAATCCCAGCCTATCCATCCTCTCAGTATAACTCAAACCCTCCATTCTCAGCAACATCCTGGTAAATCTCATCAAAACCCTCTCCACCTTCCTACAACAGGGAGTCTAGAACTGGACACAATACTCCAGAAGAGGCCTCACTAACTTCCTGTGCAGCCTTGACATAACTCTCACGGGGCAGTCAAGAACTAAGGGGCACAGATTCAACATAAGCGATTTCCCATTTAAGGATATGAACAGCATTTTCCATCTCCCAAAAGATTGTTAGTCTTTGGAATTATTTTATACAGAGAGCAGTAGAAGCAGGGTGATTGACTTTTTTTAACTCACTCACAGGATCTGGGTGTCTCTGGTTAGGCTAGTATTTATTGGCCACATCTAATTTCCCAGGGGGGAGTCAAGAACCAGCCACATTACTGTGGGACTGGAGTTATACTTAGGCTGGATCAGGTAAGGAGGACAGATTTCCATGCTTAAAGGGCATCAGGGGACCAGATGGGGTTTTTCCTGACAATCATTACCATTACCCTTAATTCCAGATTCTCTATTGAATTTGAATTCTGCCATCTGACATAACGGGATTTGAGTCCAGGGCCCTAGACATTATCTGGGTCTCTGGATTAATAGCGATAATACCACTATGCCATTGCCTCTCATAATTGAATATATTGAAGGAACCATGAGATAAAGGAGTTAAGGAATACGTGGGAGAGGCATTAAAGTGGAGATCAGGCTTCAATTAAATCAAGATAACACAGCGTACAGCTGGAGGAACACAGCAGGCCAGGCAACACCAGAGGAGCAGGAGAGTTGACGTTTCGAATTGGGACCCTTCTTCAGAAAACACTTCATTAGATCAGCCTTGATTTTATTGAATGAAGGAGCAGGCTTCGTTGGGCGAAAGCTCCTACTTCTCATGGCATTTTGAATCATGTCATCCACCCGCTGTAACAAAGAGTCATCTAGATTTAAAGCATTAACTTGCTCTCTCTCCACGGATGCTACCTGACCTGCTATGATCTCCAGCATTTGTTGTTTTCGGTACAGATTCCAGCATCTGCAGTAATTTGCTCCTACATCTCATCCACCTGTCTGTTGAGTAATTTGTAAGGCCTCAGAGGAGGAGATTGTTCTATGAGAAGAGATTAGAATATAGGCCCTGTGATTTAGAAAAATGAGAGGTTTTTATTGACAATTTTTGACAAAGTAGAAACTAGGTCAATGGTTCCCATGTCTGAGGAATCTAGAGCTAAAGGTCATGATTCAGAAAAAAAGAGATTGGCCATTTAGGACTGAGATGAGGTGAAATTTGTTCACTCATGGGGACGTGAATCTTTGAAATTTTTGACCGGAAGCAGCTGTGGATTGATTATATTTAAGACAGAGATTGATAGATTCTTCAATGCTAATGGAAATAAGGAATCTGGGGACAATGCAGGAAAGTAGATTTCAAATTAAAGTACAACCATCATGCTATAATATGGTACAGCAGGTTTAAAGGGCCAAATGTTCCATTCTGATCCATTGCTTACATAATTAATAGATATCTCTATCCAGGCGTTTTACATTAACCAATCTATTGATCTCCGTGTGAAAGGTGCTGAGTAACTCATCATCCGTAGCTCTGTGGAGTAGGGAATTCCACAGATGCACAATCCTTTCAATTAAAGACATCTCTCTTCCTTCCAGTCTTGAATGACCAGCTCCATGATGTGAGTCTGTGACACTGTGTTCCACGTTCCCCAACTAGGGGAAACATTTTCTCAGTGTTCATCCCTTCAAAGCCCTATTATGTCACCTCTCAATCCTCCAAACTCCAGGGGAATTGAAGCTTATGCTACTCAATCTCTCCTCATAAGGCAACCCCCTCATCCTAGGAACTATTCTGGTGAACCTCTGTTGCACTCTCTCTAAATTTAATTTTGGCTCCCCGCTGGTTTTGTAATGCTTAATTAATTTTGCTACACCATTCAGGTATGAATAGAGAGTGTAATAACTGGTGTGATAAATCTATTTATACATGACTGGTGAGAATCACTGACACAGTTCCCTTGTGAATTCTGAAGTCATTCCCGCAGCTGAAATATAAATAAGCATTTTACATATTACCAATTTGATTTAGTCTAAAAGGGAGAACAGTGAAATGCGAACACTTTACAGCTTTATAATTGGGTGCAGATTTCAATTTTAATGTGTTTGAAATTGAGCTGAAACTGCTTTGTCAGCATGTGAGGTGGCAAATGTTGCAGAAGCAGGGAATCCAGAATTTGAAAGTTCAATCCAAAATGTTGCTAAAACAAGGGGACATTGGTCTTGCCCATCCCCTCAGTTTGTTTGGTGCAATCTTGTCAACTCTTGCTTCTTGTTCCTAAACTCCTGAATTTCATCCCTAATCCTCTCCATCTCCCCTCCTCCCTTTCATCCTTTCATTGGAATGGCATCCATTTTGCCCAATATGCCTGAATAATGTACCTTGAGATATTGATCAACATTGATGGTGCTATATAATTGCAACATGTTGCATTTCAATTTTGGAGCATAGGAATATGAAGGTTGCTTCACTGGATTATGTTTCACAAACCAAATTCCTTCAAATGGACATGTCAGCAAGGACCTAATTTACTAGTGATTACTAGTTATGAAAGGAGTAAACTAGGTTAGGAACATAGGAAATAGAAGCAGGGGTAGCTTATTTTACTGTTCAAGCTTGCAGACCATGGCTGTCAATCTCAAAGCCACTTCCAGAATCATAGAATCCCTACAGTGTGGAAGCTGGCCATTCAGCCCATTGAGTCTACACTAACCCCTCTGAGGAGCATCCCACCCAAACCCCCTACCCTACCCTACCCCTGTAATTTTGCATTTCCCATGGCTAATCCACCTAGCCTGCGCACCCCTGGACACTATGAGCAATTTAGCACAGCCAATCCACCTAACCTGCACACCTATGGACTGTGGGAGGAAACCGGAGCACCCGGAGGAAAGCAGCACAGACACGGGGAGAATGTGCAAACTCCACGCAGGCAGTTGTCTGAGACTGGGATTGAACCCAGGTCCCTGGCGCTGTGAGGCAGCAGTGCTAACGCCTGAGCCACCATGCTGTGCCTACAGTATATTTAAATATCTAGTAATCTACTCATTTCTGTCCCTAATATATTCAATAATAGATCTTCCTCAGCCCTCTGGGGTAGAGAATTATAAAGATTCACCACCCTCTAAGTGAAGAAATTCCATCTCATCTCAATCTTAAATGGCCTGCTGCTTATTCTGATACTGTGAACCCTGGTTCTCAAAACTCTTCCTCCAGAGAGAGGGAACATACAGTCTGCACATACCCTTTTGAATTTTTGCACATTACACTGAGATTATGTTTCTAGTATTAAATGGTTGTCAGTAGTTCTATTTCCAGACAATGTAGATGTCTTCGGGCAGGTTACCATTTCATGTGGTAAGTTTCGGGTCTGGACCTTTCTTCCAAGAAGCCTTCTTCCCTTGGAAGAGGTTCCAGACCCGAAAAGTCAGCTTTCCTGCTCCTCTGATGCTGCTTGGCCTGCTGCCGTTCATCCAGCTCTACACTTTGTTATCTCAGATTCTCCAGCATCGGCAGTTCCCACTATGTCAGAAAAGATAGACAGTTGTCATATAAATCAGAGTCAATGCCTAAGAGGACTTCTTTCTTCCCCTATTGATCTGTCTGGGTTTTGGCTGTTTTCCTTCCACTTTTCCTGAACATTGGGTTGTATTATAGATCCCAGACCAGACTGGTCTGTACCCTAAAGACAGTTACATGTCATCATCGCATGTAATGTTCTGATATAAATGGTGGCTCAGTGGTTAGCACTGCTGCCTCACAGCGCCAGGGACTCGGGATCGATTGTACCCTCAGGTGACAGTCTGTGTGAAGTTTGCACATTCTCCACGTGTCAGCTTGGGTTTCCTCTGCATAGCCTGGTTTCCTCCCACAATCCAAAGATGTCCAGGTTAGGTGGATTAGCCATGTTAAATTGCTCTTAGTGTCGATGGATGTGCAGACTGGGATGATTAACCATGGGAAATGAAGAGTTACAGGGATGGGTTATGGGGGAGAACTGCGTAGGATGTTCTTCGGACAGTCAGCGTGGACTCGATGGACTGAATGGCCTTCCACAGCATAGGGATTCTATGAATGCACCTCGCCTTCAATTACTCTCTGTGTGTCATGGGTTCAGAGCAATTTCTTCACTCAGACAGCTATGTGCATGTAATGTACAGTAACATAAGTAAGCACATAATGCACACTTGTGTGTGTAAACCTGTGATATTGTTGCCATTTAAATGGCTAATATTGTTAATAAATATCAAGATATCTGACTCAAGGATGTAATCATGTTTGAAGCAGTTCACTAGGTTAAGTGCAAAGATGTAAAGGTTGTCTCACAAAGAGAGATTGAGCTGTTTAGGCCTATATTCACTAATGTTTAGAAGAGTGAGATGAGATCTAATTGAGCTATATAAGATTTTAAAGGGGATTGACAAAGTAGACGTGGATGTTTCCCCTTTTGGGATGATCTAGAATGAGTGGTCAGAGTTTTAGGATAAGGGGCAGCAAATTTCAGAAAGAGATGTGGGGGATATTACATCTCTCAAAGGGTCATGAGTCTGAGGAATTCACTCCCCTAGAGTGTAATGGGCACCAAGACACTGGATAGGTTTAAGGAAGAGTGGACAATTTTTTTTTCAGTAATGAGTTAAAGAGTTATGAGGAGTGGGGCAGGGAAGTGGAGTTGAGACCAAGATGAGATCATTCATAGTCATATTAAATGGTAGAGCAGCCTACTCCTGCTCTAGCTCTTATGTTTTCACATTGCATAAGAACCCAGATTTAATGGTATATTTTAAATGGGTTAACATATAGAAAAGCACGAAGGGCCTCAGATTTCATGTTTCCAGAGGGGAGTGCATCTATTATAATTTATAAAGAAGACAAAATAAGCATAAGCTCAGATCTCACCACGGTTGTTTGAAAATAACAGTTCAATTTTTTCTAACATCTGATTATTTTTAAAATCTATTTTTGTGATGTGTGTATTGCTGCATTGTCCTAATCGTCCTTGAGAAGATGGTGATGAGCTACCTTCTTGCACAGTTGCAGTCCTTGTGATGTTGGTACACATGTAGAGCTGTAAGGCAGGATTCCAAGATTGTGGCGCTGATGTCATGAAAAGTGGATGTTGGATTGTTATAAAAACCCAGTTGCTTCACTCACCTAATAGGGAAGGAAAACTGCCATTCCAACCTGGTCTTGTTTGCCCCACCCACACAGCAATGCAGTTGACTTTTAGCTGTCTTCTGAAATGGCCTAGCAAGCTACAGTACTGCAAGCAATAACCAGCCTCGCAATATTATGGGCGTATCTTGGGCGCACGGTATTGCGTAAAGAAGGCTTCCTGCTATCTTCAAGGACGTTTAGGGACAGGCAACAAAGGCTGGACTTGTCAGTGATGCTGACAAAATAGCATAGTGGCGTGACACTCTTTCAAAATAGCACAGTAGCATGGGCTAAGGTGGGTCAAGGGACTATCCATATCACCTTGCAGCTGGTGAGCTCTGGTCACAGTAGAATTTAGAAAGATGCCTAATGGAAAAATTAAGTCTGTTCTCACTGAAATGTAAATGAGAATATACAAATTAGGAGCTAAAGTAGGCCATTTGATCCTTCAAGGTGGCTCTGCTATTCAACAGGATCATGGCTGATCTGATTGTGGTTTCAACTCCACTTTCCTGTCTATCCCCACAACCCTTGACTCCCTTGCAGATTAAAAATCGATCTCACTCAGCCTTGAATATATCCAGTGACTCAGCCTCCACTGGTCTCCAGGGAAGAGATTTCCAAAGAGTAATGACTACCTCAGATAAAATGTTCTGCACTTCCCCCCCAGTAGGAAACAACCTCTCCATGTCCTCCCTGACAAATTCCTCCCCAGATTTTGTAATGTTTCAATAAGATTGCCTGCCATTCTTCTAAACTCCAATTTGTAGAGGATCAACCTGCGCAGCTTTTCAACATAAGACAGGACCCTTCATCCTGAGAATCAGCTGAGTAAATCTCTCTGAACTATTTCCAAAGCAAGTGCATTTCTCCCGTCATCCCTGAAACCACAGTGCAGCATTGTCATTTGAGACAGATCAGGTGGGAAGGGTGAGGAATCGGCAAAGGAAAAATGCTACAACAATAATCTCTCAGATGTCTGTTATAAACTGCCTGAGCTCTTCTCATTGTTTAATTTTGTTATCTGATCATCTTGATTAGATTATTGGTCATGATTTCCCTGGAGTGATTATAGCAGGCTGAGAATATTTCACTTGACAACTCATCAGCCCCGTGACCTCTAACCCTTCATCGCCTTTAATCCTTTGTGCCTGTTTACTTTTCCATCGAACCTGCTTATTACATTTTTGCACAGCCATTGCTAAAGCCTGTTCTATTCCCTCCTCTTCCAGCATTCCTGCTTCTCATCTTTATAGTTTTAAACATTCTGGTGCCTATCTTAAGCATGGGCAGAAGTCAATTTTTTTTATTCATTCACAGGATGAGGGCACTGCTGACCAGGTAGCATTTATTGTCCATCCCTAACTGCCCACAGGGCAGTTAAGAGTCAACCACATTGCTGTGGGTCTGGAGTCACATGTAGGCCAGACCAGTTAAGAATGGCAGTTTCCTTTCCCAAAGGACATTAGTGAACCAGATGGGTTTTTCCAACAACTGACAATGGATTCAGGGTCTTCATTGCATTTTTAATTCCAGATATTTATTGAATTATTAAAGATCAGCCATGATCTTATTAAATGGCCGGGCAGGCTCGAGGGACCAGATGGCCTACTCCTGCTCCTAGTTCTTATGTTCTTATGAATTCAAATTCCACCATCGGCTGTGGTGGGTCTCTGGATTAACAGTCCAGCAATAATACCACTAGGCCATTGCCTCCCCTATATGACCCCAAGTTTATAGTCCAACAGATTTATTTGAAATCACAAGCTTTCGGACCGCTTCTCCTTCGTCACCTAACAAATGAGCAGCACTCAGAAAGCTTGTGTTTTCAAATACACCTGTTGGACTATAACCTGGTGTCGTGTGACTTCTGACCTTGTCCACCCAGTCCGACACCAGCACCTCCACATCATATCTTAGGCAAAGGAGCATTCTTAGTCTGATTCCTGGTCTCCAATCACTCAGGCGATCGCTGTCAGATTCACTGCGGTTTGACACCCTTGAAATAGTTAGCACACGCAATGAGACAACTGGCCCTCCCTGGCCACCATATGCCAATCCATCTGCAGTGGTTTCCTTAGAAAACAGGACCAGGATCAGCTACATTACCCTCCAGGATTCACGAGCCCTTTGACACAACTGAAGTGTGACACTAGGTTGGCACATCACAGAGCGCCTGGGAAATGTACAACTTCAGTGCCAAAACTCACTTCAGCAGTTTGATACAACCACATTGCCGTGGGTGTGGAGTCACATGTAGGGTGGACCAGGAAAGGAAGGCAGCTGTCCTTCCTTAAAGGTAGTGGCAGGGACAGAAATCGTGGGTCCCCTTGTTGCCTCTGGCCTGGATCCCCAGCTCCTCACCTGGTTATTGGACTCTGATGTAGCTCCCCAACCCTTGACTCATGCCTGAAAGTCATATTGAACACAATTAATTTCTAATCTAATTTTTGACAACAATTTCATGGTCACTATTGCAAAGATGGGACATTTACTTCCAGAGTTATTAATTCATTGAGTTTGAAGTGTTCAACTGCCATGGAATGGGAAATCTGAACTTGAGTTGCCAGAACATCAAACGAGGGCTGACTTATTATCCTCGTGATATTACCACTTGTACCATTGTTCCACCTCAAAGGGTGATGCTTTCAATTCCGTAGCAACTTTCTCCAGGGAGTAACGAGAATTTGGAATGCCAATAAAAGAAGGAATAGTTGAGAAAAATAGAGGAAGCAATGGTATAGTAATAATGTCACTAGATGAGCAATCCAGAATTTCACATCAATGCCTGAATCCCACCATAGCTGACGGTAAAATTTGAATTCAATAAAAATCTGGCCTAATGGTGACCATGTAACCATTATTGATTCGTGAAGAAAACCCAAATGGTTCACTAAATTCCTTTAGGGAAGGAAATCTGCCACCCTAACCTGGTCTGGCCTGCATATTATTAACTTTTCTCTGGGCGATTATGGATGGACAATAAATATTGGGTCTAGCCAGTGACATCCATGTCCTGTAAATGAATAATGAAGATAGCATCAATGTCTTTAATCTGTAAGTACACGAAGGGAAAATGTGGATGGATGGTTGATGGATTTGTTGTGTTGAGAAAAACTGAGAGGTTGCTCATGTGAATCCAAAAGCCTGGCTTGGATTTATTGAGATGAATGGCAACAGCAGGCTAATGAAAAATGCTTCACAACAGTGACCAAACCGAATATCAACACCCAACCAAAGAAGAAAACAGTTGAAGAGGTGAGCCAGAGGTTGTCAATAAAGGAGTGGGGAAAGTTGGAAAGGATGATTTATGTCCATGGCAGCACTGATTGAACTGTATTAGGCAGGTCATGTTTGCTTCCTGACATGTCTGCAGTGTGAATTTGCTATAGCTTAAAAAAAACCAAAAGAACTGCAAATGCTTTAAATCAGGAACAAAAACAAAAGTTGCTGGAAAATCTCAGCAGGCGTGGTAGCATCTGTGAAGAGAAATCAGAGTTAACGTTTCGGGTCCGGTGACAGAACAGTTCTGAGGAAGGGTTGCCAGATCCAAAACATTAACTCTGATTTCTCTTCACAAATGCTGCCAAACCTGCTGAGATTTTCCAGCAACTCCTGTTTTTTTTTGCTACTCCTGTGTTGCACTGGGACCATGAGGCAAAGAGTGCAGCCAGACCTAGATAGGAACCCCATCCTGTTAGTAAGCAGCTGTCTGTCTGTGCACCTTCCCTGCAGCTGTCACCTTGCCTTTCCTTTGCATTGTATCGCTGTGTTGTTCAATGCTCCAGAAATGTTCTATTCCTTTTGAAGCACATCCTTTGTGGTTTGCAAGCTGTGTTTGGTGTGATGTAGCTTACAGAGCACTCTGACCAAATATAGTAAGAGCTCACAGCATCATGGGATGGATCCTGCTGAAATGTATTTTTAATATTGGAAGCACTTTACATCATCCATTTATTCTTCCATCTATTATTAAAGTATTTGGAGCACACACTGAGGTAAGACTGCCTAGCCAATGGGCAATCATTCCCACTCATGGATAAATAACCCAAAGGAGACATCACTGAATAATGCAAAAGAAACCGACAAATCAATTGATCTCTCAGAATCTTAGTTTTTTCTTATAAATATTCATGCATTGATACTTCTCATTATCTCTATCTAAATTTATCCATCTATCTATCTATCTATCCCACAAAGCAATAAATATACATAAACACCGAATGGTCCGTGCCTATTTGATTAATAAATTGTGCATTTGCAGTCCCATGGTTTGTGTAGCTAGGAACATATTTAAATCTGAAAGTCGCCAATAATAAGGATGTTGTGGTAACCCCTGGTCACAACCTCATTCAGAAACGTATTAAGTTTCTTCATTATTTTAACTTCCCAGATATCCAGGAGACTAGATATTAAAATGTCTGAAAGACACACACACACACACAAACACACACACACACACACACACACACACACACACACATGCACAGAGTTCCCTTGTAAAAATATAAAAATGCAGGATGTGAAGACCATTCAGTCATAAGAGTTTGTTGCCCTATTCAATGTGGTTATGAATGATGTTCTACTCTGCATCCAACAGTTTACAATATCCCTATATCGCTAAGTCTCCTCATCCAAAAATATATCAATCACTGTTTTGAATGTATTCATTGTCTGAGCATGCTTAGCCCTGCCAGGTAAACAATTTCAAAGATCCATAACACTCCGAGTAAAGAAGTTATTTTATTATTAACAGATTAATGAAAAAAATATGTAATTTATATTATTGTTGATCCTAAATTGTTGAATTTTAGCAAGAAGAATAAAAAGACCATATTAACATGAAGTCACACAACACCAGGTTATTGTCCAACAGGTTTATTTAAAATCATAAGCTTTTGAAGCACTGCTCCTTCATCAGGTGAAGTGGAGCCTATATATTCTGATCCAGTGTGCCTCCCTCCACTCCACCTGATGAAGGATCAACACTCCAAAAGTTTGAGATTTTAAATAAACCAGTTGGACTATAACCTGGTGTCATGTGACTTCTGACTTTGTCCACCCTAGTCCAACACTGGCATCTCCACATCATATGAGCATGGGCAGAAGTTACTGAGCTCTAACATGCAGAGGGATCTGGGTGACCTAATTCATGAACCGCATAAAGCACAGGATTAATCAGGCAAGCTGATAGAATACTATCATCTATTGTGAGGGAACTTCAATACAGAGGTAATACTTCACTTAGACAGGGTACTGGTGAGACCAAATCTGGAATACTATGTAGAATATTAGTCACCATATTTAAGGAAGGATGCAAATGCATTTGAAGCAGTTCAGACAATGTTTACCAACAAATTCAGAACACTATTCTGAAGAAGGATAACTGGTCTCAAAACGTTAACTCTGCTTTCTGTCTAGAGATGCTACCAGACGTGCTGAGTTTTTTTTGTGTTTGTTTCAGATTTCTAGCATCCTCATTTCTTTATTTTATTTACCATTCTAAAATCTGGAATAGGTGGTTTATTTTATGAAGAAAATCTAGACATATATCTACTGGAGCTTAGAAGACTAACAGGTAATTGAATTGATGTGGAGATGCCAGTATTGGACTGGGGTGAACAAAGTCAGAAGTCACATGACACCAGGTTATAGTCCAACAGGTTTATTTAAAATCACAAACTTTGGAGTGTTGATCCTTCATCAGGTGGAGTGGAGGGAGGCACACTGGATCAGAATATATAGGCTCCACTTCACCTGATGAAGGAGCAGTGCTTCAAAAGCTTATGATTTTAAATAAACCTGTTGGACTATAACCTGGTGTTGTGTGACTTCATACTAATATGGTCTTTTTATCCTTCTTGCTAAAATTCAACAAGTTAGGATCAGCAATACTATAAATTGATTGAAATACATAAAGTCCTGAAGGTTCTTGATACAGTAGATGTGGAAAGGATATTTTCCCTTAGGGGAGAATCAAAATTAGGGGTCACTGTGTAAAAGTCAGGGTATGTCCATTTAAAACAGCAATTAGGTTGTTTCCTTTCAGAGGGCTGGAGCTGAAAAGATGGCGGAAGCAAGGTCTTTGAATATTTTTACGACAGAGGTGGATAGATATTTTGTAAGCCAGAGGGGTAAAAGGTTATCAGGGATAGATGAGAATGCAAATTTGACGTTATAATCAGATCAGCCATAATCTTATTAAATGGTGGAGAAGACCCCAGTTGTTGCATGGCCTATTCTTGTTGCTTGTTTGTGTGTCTTCTAGATCTCTACAGTCAATGAAATATCTTCCCAACATATGCCTTGGCTGGTCCATTTAAGAATTTTTTGTATCTTTCAATAAGACCCTCTTATTCTTCGAAATTCAGGGGAATGTAAGCTGAGCCTATTCTTTCCTCATAGGCCAAGCCCCCATCCCAAATTTGACAGAAATTGTTGCAATGTAATGTGGGCTGATAGTTCAGGTGTAATGGTCTGGGAAAGTGGATACAAATCCTACTGTGGCAGCTGGCAGAGTTTAAATTCATTGAAGAAAATTGGCAAAAGAACCAGAAGGGAGGTAAGGAGATTATTTCTAATACAGCATGCTATGGTGTGCAATCTTTAAGGGTATGTAGAAGCAAATTCAATCATAACTTGGAAATCTCATGTGAAAAATCAGAATCTCTGGCATAGTTTGCCTGGGAGTTATTGTGCACTAAATACTCATTGCAAACAAGACAAACATTTATCAACAATGAACTCACTTCAAAGTACAAATTGATGATATCTGATTCTCTTATAAAAAGGAGAATGACGTACTTGGATTTACAGTATACAGTCTTGTCATGACAACTGGACATCCCAAAGTGCTTTACAGTCAATAAAGTTTTTCTGAAGTGTGGTCAATGTTGTAATGTAGGAAACATAGCAACCAATTTGCACACATCAAGTTCCCACATCAATATGATAAAAACTCAATCATCTAGTTTTATGATTTTTTTTATTGTAGGATAAATATTGACCAGAGCATCTAGGATCTGTTTCTCATTCCTTTGCCAAATAAAGTCTCTTACATACAAATTTGAAATGTTGGAAATTCTCTGGTGTTGAGCAGCATTGATAGAGAGATAAACAGAGTTGGTACTTCAGGTTCATAATCTTTCATCATGGATAGGTTTATAAAAATGTTAAAAATTGGAGATATTGCAGAATAGATTCACATGAATGGTTCTAGAGAAGAGGACTTTCAGTTATGAAGATTGATTGGAGAAGTTAGGCCTGTTTACATTGGAGAAATGAGGACTCAGAAGAAATTTGATTGAGGTGTTCAAAATCTGGAGAGAACTGTGCAAAATAGTGAGCAGGAGACCATTCAATCCAATTAATCAATGCCAATATTTACGCTCTGCACATTTCATTTGAGCTCATTTCACATTATCAATATATTCTTTTATTCCTTCATTATTCTCTCATATTTATTTAGCTTCTGGTTAAATAGCTCTAGGCAATTCATCATAACCACATCCCTGTGGTAGCGAATTCCACATTTTACCACTCTCTAGGCTAAAGAGGTTTCTCCTGAATTCTTAATTTGATTTATCAGCGATGGTCTCGTATTTAATGCCCCACATTACCAGGAGCAGAAATGCTCTTTTTTGTCTAGATACACAGATAGTTAGGTGCATTGCTTCACACCGTCAGCCTGTATTGTGTGACCATATGTTCCCAGCAGTTAAGATGATCAAATCTCAGTTGGTTACCATAGCATCCACTTTAGGAAACCAATCCAGCCAGATAGCGGTGATTGTCAGAGCGGGCATCCAATGACAAACTGCGTTCGCCCACTATAGCAATGAGCGATGGCAGAAGACGGCAAACGGTTGGCAAACTCCATGAAGTTTCAAGCTAAGCCCAGGCCCTGGAATTACGTGCTTCCCTGCTGTCTGAAAAGTTTCAGAAGGTGGGAGAGGGCGAGGCATGGGCGTGAGCTAGCCGTGGTGCTGAAATACGCGCTGGGAGCTGTCCAACAGTCCCGGTGCTGAATTACTCACACGGACCTGCTCAGCAACTTCACCTGGACCACTTTTCAATCGAAAGACGCTCCCCAATTCTAATGAAACATTCCATACACTTGGGGGTGCAAGGTTTGTACAGCCTCCCCCATCACCGGCTGATCCGTGATATTATGGATCAAGCAAATGTGGCTTGATCACATGTAGTCTGCAGGAAGAGAAACATGTATCTCTTTTGCAATCTGGTCCACGGGGCGCGCTATTTCTCCGCTGCCATAAATCAATAGATAACGCCAAGGACACTGGCAAAAAAAAGGTCTCTGTTTGTAAACTTCTTGGAGTATTGTACTATAGCAGTCGGCCTTTAGCTCCGTGATGATTGGAATTGGAATTGTTTTAAGGTGCTCCGCTTAGAATAACATCGCCGGTTAACGTTATTGGTCAGAGTTATGGAGATAAGGAAAGAGCAATTGAAGAAATTAGCAGGGGACACCTTGGGGCACTTACACAGGTGAGTTTGTTTCTACTCCCTCACAAAAATCTTTGTAAATAATTCATGCAGCGTTGGATATAATTATTAATCAAAAATGATTGTTCGTTGTACACGCCGGTCCTGTCGCTTCTTTTTGGTTCAAGGCTGTTGGGATTTTTTTTCCGCGGTTTCTAAGGAGGTGTTAAAATTTTCTTCTAATTAAATTTCTCGAGTATTATCTTTGTAACCCCTGTCTTTTTTTTCCTCCTTTCCATATTTCTGTAAGCGACAGAAATCCTCTTAGAAACATTATGCACGGACCCGGGCTTTCCCTATCAACGTTTTTCTGTGAACACTCTTTAAAAATATAAAACGATCCAATTCTAAACATTCGTTCGATTAGATTTTGTTTTAAAATATTCGTTACACGGCGCGTTTGTTATGATGGAGATTAGAATTGGAAACCAGAAATAAATGAAGCTTGAAACTTCCCACATCCGAAGTTAAATGCAAATATATCGGTTTCATTTCCTACTGCACTAATTCCTGCATTGCTTTTCGAACAAGCGGCTTGTAGGTTAATACTTTTGCAATTCATCTGTGTGTCACTATGGGCTCATCCACCAGTATACTGGACATTTTGTCACCTTTCCAACCTGTACCTTACCAAATTACTAAACACGATTTCCAAAATCAAACGCACCTTCCAACATTTTTTGTTAAAAAAACACGAAAGATGTCTCCTTGACCAATCAGCAAGGGCACGCCCGCTCCTTCACAAAGTCAAACAGGGCCTTGCCATGACTGGACAGGAAGAATTTACCCGCAGTGTACTTTACACCAGAGTGAAGGAGAATACAACGTAGGGGAGACTGCACAGGCGCCGGGCCCCAAAAATTCGGATTTAATCCATGTCAATTTGCAATCATTTCACAAACAACTTAACAAAGGTTTTATTGGCTCTGTGCTGTCTTTACACACTGGACCTCGATTATCTCTGAATCAGAGACACCGAGCGAAGGTGGGAGCCATTAAACCGCAACATGTTTCCTTCCAAATATTTGCCTTCCTTCATTGTTAAATGAACGCGAGTTTCTGGTTCGTTTTGCAGTGTTGGAATTTAACGGTCGGATTTTGTTTGAATGATCAGATATTGTTTCAATCCCTTTCATCGACTATTAACTGCCTTCTGACACTTCTACTCTGATTAAGAATGGAGTTACTCGAAGGGAGTCCCCCCCTTTTTTTTTATTCCTCTCTTGCTGACACTACTGAAATTCTTGTTGAGTGCATGATTTCCGGCTGATAACAATGAGGCGCAAACTGTTCCCTTCCCGTACCCTCTTGTGCATTTCAGCTATGTACAATCACACACACACATACAAAAAAAATTGATTTTTTTCAGCAGAATTTGTACAAATTTGCAGGTTAATCTGCACCTATACGTCCAGCAGCATGTAATATGCTTATGATTGTCAGAGAGTGATTACTCTGATAGCCTTAAAAACACATTATGGATCTAATCCGTTTTGTGAGTTTGACACGGGGTTGTAATTTTAGAAAGGGGAAACAGATTTGAAATAGCTCCCGACCAAAGCAGCGAGCGAACTCTGATTAAATATGTATTGACCCTACGATTTTCTGAGTGTCTGTGTATATCGTTTCCCTCTCTCAAATCCCAGCAGCAGATGAACAGCCCTCGTTCATGTATAAATGATCATTTATTAATACTGCAGCGCGTTGGGGGAGTGCTGGCATTTGAGAACTGTCTGATCCCACATCTAGCGCCTCTTTGTTGCATTAAAACGTTTGGGGAAAGGCACTATAAACTTTAAAAGCACCCCATTCCCTAATGAAGAAGTGGATTTTAAATTCCAATCGGATTTAAATTGATCTGAGAAGAAATCTGTGGGGGGATTGGCCGCTGAGTGTTTAACAGGCGCCAGCCGGGTTGTTTAAATTATTTAGGAGCTTCACAGACATAAAATGCTGAATTTTCCCGTTCCTTTTGCCATTCTCAAGCGGAGAATCCCTTCCATTGCAACGGAAACCGCAAAACAGAAGCGGTTTTTATCAATTTGCAAGCTTAGCACCGTTCGCTAAATTTCTACTTTCCAAATTTCGTTATACCTGGGTTCACAGATCTGGGGAAAACTGGGGAAACTCCCAGATCTGTGAGCCCAGGTATAACGAAATTTGGAAAGTAGAAATTTAGCGAACGGCGCTAAGCTTGCAAATTATCCACTCTCCTTCTGGGCTAAGGGCGATTCCCTGAATAGCGGCCCATCCTAAAAGCTGGGTTTGTTCATTGTCAGGAGCCTCGGAATTCCGCTTTGCGGAAATTCGTACGATAAGTTGGCGCCAGGGCGACCCTGAAATATTCCTTCTATCGGAGCAACTTTTGGTTTCCTAACTTCCATGTGAAATGTACCTGGGCTGAGATAGATAAATAATATTCGGTATCAATGCTGGATGGGAATCAAATAATTCTCTCAATTCTGCAAGACTTTAATTAAATTGTCAGTGGTCTCGTAAGAATATCGTACAGTTTGGCGAATATTCATGACAGTCGTTAATAATTAACGTTATCGATTTGTTATGGGCTGGACAGATTTTATTTGCATATAATCAAGTTGAATTATTGGACGTGTCTGTGTGTAGGTCAGAGATGTTTGTTGTCTATGAGATTTGAAAGGCAGAACACATCATTTATTTATCCTTCCGTGTTCCCCTCTGCGCCCGGTCTGTGATTTTGACAGAAACAGCCGCCTCCCTACTTTTTACTGGGAAGAAATAGGATATATTTCTACACCAGCCCATTCAGGCAAAGAGACCATGAACAAAACAGTAAGGGATATAGGAACTGCCGATGCTGGAGAATCTGAGATAACAAGGTGTAGAGCTGGATGAACACAGCAGGCCAAGCAGCATCAGAGGAGCAGGAAGGCTGACGTTCCGGGTCTGGACCCTTCTTCAGAACAAAACAGTGCCATTCAGCCTGATGTAATATTGAAACAACAATGGAAATTGCTGGAGAAACTCAGCACGTCTGTCAGCGTCTGTGGAGAGAGAAACAGAGTTAACGTTTGGGCTCCTGTGACCCTTCTTCTGTTGAGGATTATAGCTCGCTTCATATTTAATTCCAAAGTCATATTTATCGTCCATGGCGCGGATTATCCTTGATGAATAGGTTGTTGAATTTATTGGTAGTACAAGGACAAGATTAGTATCCACATGGCCCAAGTCCAGGAGGGAGACGGGGCAGGGAAGGCAGCTGATTACGAGCCAATGTCATTGACCCTGTGATGTCCCGAAATAACGGGGTCAATCTTACACCAGTTTCAACCCCCTTTTTGGTCATTCATCTCTGACCATTCTTCATCCGTCAAACACCTAATATTCCCAAATAGATTCCCGGCCTTGACCAGAAAAAGAATCCAGATGTGATCTGTCAAACCCTGCAATTGAATTCCTGTCTGTAATTCCTTCTCTACATGTCTGGAGAACGATTTAGCTTCTGTAACACGCGCACAGGCAAGAAAAGCAAACATAAAAACACTTCATTAGAGTGACTTATTGGGAGTCAATATTTTATGCTGTCACGGAGTCATACAGCATAGAAACAGGATCTTCAGCCCACCATGTCTATTACTGGCCAAATTATACTAATCCCATTTACTAATCCCATACTATCCCAAACCCTGCTAAACCCTAGCATCGTAAGTGGTCATCCAGATGCTTTTTAAATGTTAGAGAGTACCTGTTTCCACCAACCTCTCAGGCAGCACGTTCCATATTCATGGGTGACAAAAACAGAAGTTGCTGGAAAAGCTCAGCAGGTCTAGCAGCATCTGTGAAGGGAAACAAAAAAGTTAACTGCACCTGAAACATTAACTATTTTTTTTTCTTCACAACTGCTGCCA
Organism: Rhincodon typus; assembly: GCF_021869965.1. Lineage (NCBI taxonomy): Eukaryota > Metazoa > Chordata > Chondrichthyes > Orectolobiformes > Rhincodontidae > Rhincodon > Rhincodon typus. Next base: position 15,301,149 of record NC_063368.1, read on the forward strand.
GACCTGCTGAGCTTTTCCAGCAATTTTGTTTTTGTTCCTGATTTACAGCATCTGCAGTTCTTTCAATTTTTATTCCATATTCATGGGTGATTTTTTTTCTCTTAGATCTCCTTTAAGCTATTTGCTCCTCACCTTAAACCTATGCCCTTTGATCTTAGACATGTCTGCCATGGGGAAAAGATTCTCACAATCTGTCTATGTCCCTCATAATTGTGTGTATCTCAATCTGATCTCCCCTCAGCCTCCTCTGCTCTAAGGAAAATAAAAACCCAGCCTATTGTCTTTGGTGTATGTGAGCTGGATGAATACAGAGGCAAATATTCTGACCCTATTAATAATTAAGTGGAAACTATGGTTGTCTAATCCGAGTTCAGTTGTCATTATTTCATCTTCACTGAGTAAATGTCCTGCAATTCCCTCGTTAACAGCATTATAGGGCACCGACACCATAGGGTCTACCATGGTTCAACAAGGCAGTTCATCACAACCCTCTCAAGGACAATTAAGGGACGGGCTATAATATAAGTGGATTTGTCAATAATATTAATATTCCAGGAAAAGAATTTTTCTAAAATATTGAGTTCTTGGTTTTCACATATTCTGATCAGAGAACAGCCCAAGGGAAATCTGTTCAGGAATGCATATCCCTTCCTGCAAGGGCTGTTTAACACTAACAACTATCTCTCTAGTTCTGCTATTCACAATGGGAAAACTTGCAATTCTGAACGGAAGAATGAAATTACATTTATGTACCATCTTCCTCCGTCACAGGACCTCCCAAAGCATTCAACAGCCAATCACACAGCATCTTTTTTTTTAAGTGTAGGAAATGCAGCAACCAATGTTTGCATAGCAAAATCCCACCAAATTCTATATGCAATGACCAGGTAATCTGTTTTAAAGGTGTTGGGTGAGAGTTAACTATTAACTGGGGCCCTCTCCTTCATTTTTAATAGAATAACAAATATAAGCATTCAGCCTAATGCCCCTGCTTCATCATTAAGCATCACAGCTGATTTGATTGTCGTAATAATCCATTTTCCTGTCTGTGCCACCCTCATAAATCTTGACTCCATCATCAATCAAAAATCTGCCTAACTCGGCTTTGATATATTCAATCCGTTGCTCTTTGGGTAGACTAATAATCTTCTAGAATCCCTACAGTGTAGATGGAGGCCATTTGGCCCATTGGTCTGCACCAACTCTCCAAATGGCATCCCATCCACACCCACCCTATCCCTGTAACCCTACACTAACCATTGTTAATCTACCTAGCCTGCACACTACAGGGCAATTTTAGCATGGCCAATCCATCTAACCTGCACATCTTTGGACTCTGGAAAACAAAGCACTCTGCAAGAGCCCATACAGACTCATGGAGAACATGCAAACTCCACACAGAGATGGTGCTCAAGGCTGGTATTGAACAGAGGTCCCTGATGCTGTGTGACAACAGTGCTAATAACCATTGTGTCATTGTGCCTCCCAACTGAAGGCAAGCAATCAGGGCTCATCCAGGATTTCTTCTGAGAAAAGAAATTCTGCCTCACTGCCACTTTAAATAATAAATACCTTATTTATAACCTGTGTCCCCTAGTTATAGATCTCCCATAAGGAAACTATCCCTTTTAACACCTACTCTATCAAAACCCCTCTGGAACTCATGTTTTAATCAACTTGCCCTTCAATCTTCTAAACGCTAATCATTAGCCCAAACTGCTCAACTTTCCATCACATCATACACTCCTTCATTTCAGAAGAGTATCATCATTGAATTGCTTCTAAAGCGAGTATTTTCCTTTTACTTATGAGATTGAAACTGTGTACCATACTTCAGATGCTGCATCACCAATGCTCTGTACATTTGTAGTGAGACCTCCCCATTTTTATACTTCATCCCATTCCTTCGCAATAAAAGCCTGCATTCCATTTGGGTTCCTCATTCATCACTGTACTTGCAATCTAATTTTTTATGATTCTATGTAAATCTTAGTTTATCACTTTCCAGAGTATGGGCATCATTGGCAAGGTTGGCATTTATTGTTCATCCCTAGATGTTCTTGATAAGTTGGTGGTAGGCATTGTTCCCTCAAAGCTGTATGACCACCTGGAAATCCAAAAGTCGCCACGCAAGTTGTGTCATAATTCTGCCCCCTTAAGTTACCATACAACTGTGGCCTTGATTTTAAAGAATTATCTTTCCAGTAATTAGGAACATTGGTGGCGGGCTTTGTACCTGAACTGCTGCAGCTGAAGATTAATCTATGATGCTGTTGGACAGCATTCCTGATTTTGACCCAGCAAACATATTGTGAATTTAAACAAAGGTTTGTGGATAGACATTGTACATTTGAAGCCATGGAGGAGAGAACTATATACAAAATACTGCCAGCAGACTTTTAGACAATAATGATTATGTAATTCAGACAAATATATTACTCCTTTATGGGATTAAAGGCAACATCACTTCTATTTAAAGGGATGTTAAAATGTACACTGAGAGATAATTGTCCAAAACAGTTACCTAATCTGTCCATCAGTCTCAATACTGAAAATATCTTCTTTTTTTTGCAGGCAAGTAATTTGTCACCTTATCCCTTACATTGAGCTAAATAGCTGCTGGGGGTCAGTTAGCTCAGATGATGCCAACAGTATGGGTTCAAATCTCACACAGCCTGAGGTTGTTAATTAGGATGCTCCCCTGTTGCCTGAAGTGTGGTGACCCTCAAGTTAAACCACCACAAGTTAGCTCTCTGCACTGAGAGAGTAATAGTATGGTGATCTGTTTATTGTTTAATTAATTTTAAGGAGTTTGATGATTTCAAAAGTTTCAACTTCTTGACAAACATTCAGCTTCTATAAGTGAACCTATACTGGTACGAATCTAAATTCTTCCAGGATGTGGGGTTGACTTATATTCCCACACTGATCAAAAACAGGATAATGTGCAAATGGACATGAAAGCACAGCACCTACCATTTCGGGCCACATTACCATCCTTTTGTGGCAGTCTTCGAAGCAGTACAGTCTCCCACTGAAACTGATTTCTTCACGGAAACTGAGAATTTGTGGCATTAATGGGTCTTTCTTTTTCTAACAATTAAATACTCAACAATTAAAGGGACCACTGAAGCCATTTAATTAAAGATAACGCAAGGGGTCTAAAATTTCCTTTGAAGGATTGATAATGGAATTAATAATGTGGATCAAATTGTCCATGAGAGTGGAAGGTTTCAATATCAGGCAACACAAGTTCTGTACACCTGTAACGCTATCCAATCAAATTGACTATCTCAGAATCAAGCCCAGTGACTGTTATAGGGAGTCAAAGGGTTAACAGTTGCCTTTTTACAAAGACTATGCAAAATGCTTTTCTGACTACTCTAAAATAATGCGCAGTCCATTGACAAAAAAATGTGTTCATGTTAAAATTAATAATGCAATTTATTTACAAGTAATCCAATACAGAGATGATAACACCACAAAAATTTATTTTGGTTCACATGTTTAGAATGCATCAAAAATTAATCAGTGCACAGAGTTTTTAATTATAAGATTCAGTAAACATTTTTGACAAAACTGAATTAATCACCAAGACTTTTGGAGGATTCTTGCTTTTTAGTTGATTTTCCAATGTGATGTTTGTCCAGATGTAAAGGAATATTCCAATCCATCATATAGGTTCAAGCTTTCAAAGTAGAATTGGCTGAAACTGAACTAAAATTATTGAAGGGCAGCTGTAGCATACAAATTTACGATGTATTAACTCACTTTTTGAAAATAATCTTTCAAGTTGTTCCTGTGCAAATTCATCCAAGCTTTATTTATTTATTTATAGGTACTTTAAATACATAATAATTTGATTAACTCAAACAATGATTTTGTATCTTGGTTATGTCTTGTGAACAGTTGGGTTCTAGCCTCATTTTATTGATAGTAAGCAATGCAAAGCTCCATTGGTAGTTCCAGTTCCCCTCAAATACATCTTTTACTTTTATTAGTCATTCATGGAATGTAGGCATCACTGAACATGCCAGAATTTATTGCTCGTTCCTAATCATCCTTGAGAATGTGCCAGTGAGCTACCATCTTGAAACTGCAATATCAATGTGGTATAGGTATACTAGCAACCTTGTTATAAAGGGAGCTCCAGGATTTTGACCAAGTGACAGGAGTGGTAATATGGTTACAAATCAAGAATTTGTGTGACCCAAAAGGAAACGTGCAGCTGGTGGTGGTCCCTTTCATCTGCTGCTCTTGCCCTTCTAGGTGGTAGAGGTCATGCATTTAGAATACGCTGTTGGAAGTTACCATTGTTTGTTGCTGCAGTGCATCTTGTAAATGGGACAAGTTGTTACCACTGTTCATCAGTGATGGAAGGAGTGAATGCTGAAGATGGTGGATGTGGTACTAATCAAGTTGGTTGCTTTGTCCTGGATGTTGTGAGCTTTTTGAGTGTTGTTAGATCTGTGCCATCCAGGGAAGTGGAGACTATTCCTTCACACTTCTGACTGTGTAGTTGGTGAGCAAGCACTCGGGAGACAGAAGATCAGTTATTTGCTTAGAATTCTGGCCTCTGACCTGCCTTATGGTCCTTGTAGCCACAATATTTATATAGCTGGTCCAGCTCAGTTTCTGGATAATGATAAGCCCTAGGGTGTTTAAAGTAATGGAATTCAGAGATTATAAGGCTATGGAACAAGGGGAGATGGTTAGATTCTGTCTTGTTAGAGACAGTTGTTGCCTGGCACTTGTGATATGAATGTCACTTGTACCTTGTAAGTCCAAGATTGAATGTTGTCCATGTCTTACCGCAAGTGGACATGGGCTGCTTTAACATCTGACAAAAGCTAAGTAGTGTTGGTCATTGTTCAATCTTTTGTGAATATTGTGATGAAGCAGCTGAAGATGGTTTGGTATAGATCACTATCCTGAAGAACTCCTGAAGAGATATCCGGGAAATGAGATGACTGATTTCCAGCAACCACAGCTTTGTGCTAAGTGTGGCTACAGCCAGTGATATCCATTCACGCTAAGGCTCCTTCATACCACACTTGGTCAAGTGCTGCTTTGATGTGAAGAGCAGTTATTCTAAGTGGGCCTGAGTTCAGCTCTTTTGTCAATGACTATTTTGTACGCTTCTTGTTGCTGTATTTTAGTGAAGAATAGATTCTAATGTATTAGAATATGGTCTCCTTTCATGCATACAGACTATTATAGTTTTTGTATTGGAGTGTTTAATTACTGTTTTTAGTTGTCTATAGCATCTAATAATTACATGTATTAGAGCGTAAATCCTAACATTGCTCTATACTGAAGTGTTGACTCTAGTACTTTTCTATAATTAAGTATTGACAGCATTCCTGTGCTATATTGCAGTGTAAAGTATATTATTATTATGCTGCATTGCAAATATCCACCTGTATTTGTATGCAAACTTCTGTCCCTATTCTGAATTGTTCTGTCTGCTCTATTACTGTTACATACTGGAGTGTAGATCATATTCCTTCCCGTTACTAGAGTGGAATTGCAAGTTCACAGTAACTCAATATCTTGATCTGTTTGTGGCATTAGGACACAATGAATTAAATGAGATTTCTGCTAAAAATAGGATGCATTACATAAGCAGGCTTAAAGCAAGATTGTTTTCTTAAGATTAAGAGGCTGCGTAGAATATATGAAATTCATTCAGCCGTGTTTTTAAAAACCTGGAAGATGTGCTGAGTAATAAATTTGTCCCAAAGAGATGGTGAACACAAAGCTAAATTGAATGGTATTGACCATGAATGCTTAGCAGAGTGTGAGAAGAGTTGAGAGTTTGCTATTTCTCTTTCATTATTCTTATGTCAATTGTCCGCATCTTTAATGCACTTTAATGTAAGTGTATTGGAAATAGAATGTAGAGTTCATAGCGGAATTAGTGTAGAATTTGTGAGGAAATCAGTGTCTGCGATAATTATACTGGAATAGTGAAGAGAGAGATCTGAATACACAGAATAGATAGTATAATATGAGCTTGATACAGACTCATGAATTTGCCCTGGGATTGTGAAGTGTGGCGTCTCATTAATGACTTGATTCAGCAGCGTTACTATTATTTCAAGCGTACTCAATCGTTAAAGAGCCAACATGACTTGGAAGAAGAAAACAGTCCAACATCTTCATGTGGAGGTGCCGGTGTTGGACTGGGGGGGGTACAAAGTCAGAAATCACACGACACCAGGTTATAGTCCAACAGGTTTATTTGAAATCAGAAGCTTTCGGAGCATTGGTGCAGCGCTGCGAAAGCTTGAGATTTCAAATAAACCTGTTGGACTATGACCTGCTGTCGTGTGATTTCTGATGACATCTTCTTGAGCCAGGCGTGATAATTTTCATGACGGTGGAATTGTTTTGAGGAGGCGTGACCACATATTGAATTCAAAGGTGTGAGTAGTCCCTTAAGAGTCACAACATAAAGAGATCTCCCGTTGACAATGGGGTGATCAAGAAACATTCTGAGTCCCAAACTTTCTTTAAAATTTAATCTGAAGACTGGGGATGGAGGGGTGTTTGCACGTGTGAGAGAGGGCTACAAATAATGTCAAGCATTTGCAGACAGCCACAACATTGGGAGGTGAATACCTTGTGGTATTATCACTGGACTGTTAACCAAAGGATCCAGGTAATGTTCAGGGATCTGGGTTCAAATTCTGCCACCGCAGATGGTGGAGTTTGAATTCAATAAAAATATGGAATTAATAGTCTGGTGATGACCATGAAATGTTTGTTTGGGGGAAACCCATCTGGAAGGAAACTGCAGTCCTTACTTGGTCTGCAGTACATTTTACTCCAGACCCACAGTGATGTGATTGACTCTTAAATGCCCTCTGGAATAGGCAATAAATGATGGTCTAACCAGTGACACAGTGAATGAATTAAAAACAAACCAACAGTCCAGTCAAAGAGAGAGCATCCAGTTAAAACATAAACTGTTAGGGTTTAAATGTGTCTTCAGTCAAATGTTGAAAATTCAGATGCCAGGAGCCAGAAATGAAAAAAACAAATTGCAGAACTTATAGATATAACAAGGTGCAGAGCTGGATGAACACAGCAGGCCAAGCAGCATCAGAGGAGCAGGAAGGCTGACGTTTCGGGCCTACGCCCTTCTTCAGAAATGGTCTAGGCCTGAAACGTCAGCCTTCCTGCTCCTCTGATGCTGCTTGACCTGCTCTGTTCATCCAGCTCTACACCTTGATATCTCAGATTCGCCAGCATCTGCAGTTCCTGCTGTCTCTACAGAACTTATACAGCAGTTAGCAGCAGCCAGGAATAATGTTAGATATCGGTGATTACAGACTTTTGGAAAATGTAGTCTGCTTGGATACTGCATCCTACAAAACAGAGAAACATGGCTTAGAGAAAAGGATACCTCAGTTGCAGCATGTGAAGTTGACAGAGACATATGGTGGGGTTACCAGTTAGAGGAGTCTCCACCCCTACACAGCTTGTGAAGAGAATGGAAGATTGCAGGGTAGAGAACAAACAGGCAGCAGTGTTTACCCCACCGCTAAACCACTGCTGTGCAGAGAATTTCCTAGTTTCTCATGTTTGATCAGACGACTTCATTGTTGCAGACTCATAGAATCCCCACAGTGTGGAAACAGGCCATTCGGCCCAATAATTCCTCATAGACCTTCTGAAGAGCATCCCACCCAGACCCATTCTCTACCCTGTCCCTGCATTTCCCATAGTTCACACACCTAACCTGCACATCCCTGAACACTATGGAGAATTTAGCATAGCCAATCCTCTAACTTGCACATCTTTGGACTGTGAGAGGAAACCAGAGCACCTGGAAGAAACCCACGCAGACATGGGGAGAACATGCAAACTCTTGTGCCTCCTCCTAATTTTCACTAACCCAGGAGTCACAACAGGATGCTCCCCTGTTGCCTGAAGTCACAATGCTGTGTGGTGCAAGTGGTAATTTGGCCTCAGAGGAAGAGCAGTTAGAAGCCTTTTCAGCACTTCATACTTGTGCTGGCCTGCAACATTTCACTGAACGTCCTGGTAATGCAGAAGTTGAGTGGAGTGTAGTGTGAGCAAGGGCTAAGCCTAACGACAAATTTTCCATTCTCCACAGAGGCTTGGAAGGTAACTGTACATGTTGTGCCTTTGAGCATTTCTCACAATGGACAGGGGTAAATAAAGCAATAGGGAAACATAACACATGTCATGCAGGAGGAATGCAGTTACAATGTTTAAAAGACATTTAGATAAGTACATGAGTACGAAATGTTTGGAAGGATATGGATCAAGCACAGACTGGTGGGACTGGTTTAGTTTTTGGATTATGTTCAGCATGGACTGATCGGGCCGAAGGGGCTGTTTCTGTGCTGTATGACTCAATGATTCTATGGGTCTATTACATGGAGCTATGACGTACAAATGTTGTAAAGGAATTCCATTAAAATATCTGAGTTATGGAGAAAGGTTACAATGGTTGTGCAAAAATTGTCAGTTTCAGACATGGGACTGGATATCACAGGCTTGGTGTTTTCAGTGTGGTGTGCTCGTAAGACAGAGGCACAACATGATGTGACATGTGACCATGCCAACTCTGACCCATTCTCCATATTATGGAGGTGCGTGGGCTGTGTAAAGTGCCCACTAGGCTGCTCACATTTATGCCCATTGAGACACTCAGTGCCCAGTGTGCCATAAAACACTCAGGCAGTGCAAGGTGAGCGAGAATGGGAAAGTTGTTTATTTTCACCAAATTTGGCGAAAGGACAGGAAAGATATTTGGGAGATGTCATCCATGACAACCCCATCCCTCAAAGAGTAAACCTTACCCCAGTCTGGTGTTTCCCCATTGAGCGCTCCCCTCTTGCACTCCTTTAAGTCTTCCCCCACCATGTGCCCTCCCTTGTATCTCCCTCTAGTGCCTCCACTCCCTCATGCCGCTCCCACCTTGTTGTGTTTCTCCCACCTCCACTTTGTCCCTCTCCCCGCTCCACATTGTGCCTTCCCTCACTATGCACCTCACCCCCTTCAATGCCTCCCCCAACTTTGCAACTCTCACACCCCCCATCTGACCTCCAAAACCAGTCTCCCCACCTCCCCGTTGCACTCCTCCTTAGGGTGTCTGATACCCCACCGCTCAGGAAACCTCAGGCTCACCTTGCCTGGCATGAATGACACTTCGTCATGGGCCTCCTTCCAACCCATGATGCTCTTGCCCCATTGTGATTGGATGACATGTCAGTCAATTAGCTCTGTCTGTGGTCCTACCATTGTTATACCGTATGTGCCGTACATTATACTAGCCCAAAACACCATTGAATGGGTGCAACATGAGGTGTCATTCAGCCCACTCAGTTTGTACTAGCTCTCTGTGAAGGAAACTAAGCAAGTCCCATTGCCTTTCTCTGTACTCCTGTAAATATGACCGTTTCAGCACATTATCCAATTGCTTTTTGAAAGCCATCAGTGAAAGTGCCTCTGCCCCACTGTCAGGCAGTGCATTCCAGATCTTCACCACTTTCTGCATAATAAAATAAATCCTCATGTCATCTCCAGCTCTTTGGTATTTTTTCTCCGCCTAAACATTTACAAACTCAGTGCCACAACAACAAAAAATAGAGGAAGGGTCAGAAAAGAGAGAGGAACTAAAGAGGGAGAGGTAGGTTGGAACATAGGAACAGAAGTAGGCCATTCAGCGCCCCCAATCCTGGCCTGCCATTCAATGGGATCATGGCTGATCTGTGGCCTAACTCCATATTACCTGCCTTTGACCTATATCCCTTAGTATCTTTGTTTAATGAAAATTTATCTCAGATTTAAAATTAACAACTGATCTGGCATCCATTCATAGAAAATAATTCCAAACATCTGTAACCCCTTCTGTGCTTCCTAGTATCTCTCATGAATGTGAGATAGTAGGAACTGCAGATGCTGGAGAATCTGAGGCAACAAGGTGCAGGGCTGGATGAACACAGCAGGCCAAGCAGCATCATAGGAGCAGAA
>NC_063368.1:15316159-15323550 GCF_021869965.1 Rhincodon typus
CCAGTCCTGCACCTTGTTGTCTCTCATCTCTCATGAATGGTCTGGTTCTAATTTTTAGACTATTCTAGAATCCCCAACCAGTGAAAATTGTTTACCTTTATCAAAACCAACTTTTCCTTAACCTTCGAAATTCTAGTGAAAGCAGGCCCAACGTGTATTATTTCTCCTCAGAATGTAACCCCTGAAGTCTAGCTATCATGTGTTATAGTCCCTCCAAGGCCAATATATCCTTCCTAAAGTGTCGAGCCTGGGAAGGATATATTCATAGAATCATAGAATCTCTTCTCACTGGAGAAAAATCCCAATTTCTTTTATACCTTTGTTGGATGTGGGTGTCACAAGCATTTATTGTTTATTCCCATATGCCCGGGGACAGTTAAGATTCAACCACACTTCTCTGGAGTCACATGCAGGCCATTTTGGCAAATTTCCTTCCTTAATGGACTCTACTGAATCGAACGGGTTTTTAATGATAATCGACAGTGTTTAGAAGGTCACCATTTCTTTTGCAGTTGCTGGTTTTGAATATGAATTCAAATTTCACCACTTGTGGGATTTAAGACCACATCCAAAGAGCATTAGCCTGGAGCTCCGGGTTATCAATCCAATGGCATGACCACCACACCATTATTTAACCACCTCCCACATCACAGACTCTAGGACGCAAAGTTGAGCTCCACAACTTCAAAGCTCCGTCCTCCATTTATGATACCTTCCCCAACTTTTCCCTGGACGTGTTTTATTTATGTCTTATTAAGCTTGCTTTCAGAAAAGCAGACCTATTTTCCTCTTTTTATACCTGCATTTATAGCTACTTTACACCTCCATCATTCCATCACCACCATTAGCATTCCCCTTGTCTTTTGCTCTGGGCACCCTCACAATACGTTCCACTTACTTCTCCTCCCCCTCTGTCAACAGCCTTAAAATAAAATCACTTAGCAGCCCCTTTCAGTTCGAAAGAAGAATTATATCAAACTCAAAACGTTAACTCTGTTTCTCTCTCCACAGATGCAGCCAGACCTGCTGAGTTTCTCCAGCACTTACTGTTTTTATACTGCCTTCCCTCTGTTTATCTCAACTGAAGGGCCTCATCACAGGACTATCTGTTCAAAACTAAGGAATTAATGATTGGAGATGGCTTTGGTTGTTTTATTATCTTGGTGTCTCTGGAATGACTGACCAGTGATGAAAGGAAGGAGAGGATTGTCTTTGCTGTGTGTATGATAAAGTTCTGAATACATCATGCGTTTTGTTAGTACTGCAGAATTGTTTCAACAAATGTTTAGCTAGTAGGTTTTCTTATGATTCCTGCTGTTTTAGATGCACAAAGAACAAAGAACAATACAACACAGTAACAGGTCCTTTGGTCCTCCAAGCCTGTGCTGACTCATTTTGCCCTTCCATGCTAAAACTGTCTTCACTTACAGGATCCATATCCCTCTATTCCCTTCCTATTCATGTATTCGTCCAGGTCTTTCTTGAATGCTGCTACTGTGTCTGCTTCCACCCCCTCCTCTGGCAATGCGTTGCAAACACTCACCACTTCTTGTGTGAAAAACCTGCCTCGCACATCTCTTTTAAACTTCCCACCCAGCAGCTTGAACCTTAATTGACCCCCTCCACACTGGGAAAAAACCTTGTACTTTCCACTCTATCCATGCCATTCACAATCTTTTAAACTTCTATCAGGTTGTTCCCCTCAACCTCCTGCGTTCTAGTGAAAATAAACCCAGTCTACCCAACCTTTCTTCATAGCTAAAATACCAGGCAACATCCTGGTAAACCTTTTCTGCACCCTCTCCAAAGCATCCACATCCTTCTCGTTTTTGCAAAAGTAACAGTTCGACTCTTTAGCTGATGAAAGCTTTAATTTTCAAACTCCCTTCAAAGTTACGGAAAGCTGACACAAGCTGACATTGATAGTGCCTCAGGTTGCATTCATTTGAAATACAAAGGAATGAATTCCACTGGCAGCTATGGTTCTTTTGTGTTTTCTGGTGTCAGATTAATTCCTTTTCAGAATCACTGAACAACACCTTTTGTATTGAAAATTCACCTGACGTTTAAGGGGATTATTTGATACTCCCTGGGGATCTACACGGATCGGAAATGAGACAAAGAAATTGATCTGAGATTTTGTCAGAAATTTGACGACAAGTATGTGTGTGATATCTATTGAGCCAAGGATAATTTACCACACTGAATGGAGCAATGTATTGTTGAAGTGCAGAGATTAAATAAAGCAATAATTGTGGATTTGGGAGACCGTACACACAGAAGTTGCATCCTCATACCAGGTGTTTTATTGTGAATTTCTCGGCTTGGGCTTGTTACAACACATCACTGTGGCAGGTGGGAATTGAACCTGGAAGTTTTAACCCAAAGGTCATCATTGGGAATCGTTCGCTAACAGGTATGATTGCCCACCTAGGAAATTCCGTGTCACTGATCTAAACCCAACGGTAGGACACTACCACCATGGCACAAGATCCGAAAACATGATCCTGGAGCTCTGGATTACTCATGCAGTCGCCTTACCATTGCATCACAGCCTCCCAACTCCTAGTACCAGCTTTACTAACGATCCGATGTACACATCTTAAAGTTGGATCCCATTGTTCTAATTGGTCTCTTCAACTGATTATTTGAGCCTGCATCAAGTCTACAGTGACAATAATCACTATTTGGAAGAAGGAGCTGCAGAAATGGAGTCTAAAGTTTCAATAAGTTTGAATCAAAAAATGGTGTGGAAACTAATCATCTCACAGATGGAGTTGAGAAGGCTTGCACAACTTCTGATCCTAGTGGTCAGGTGAGCTGGAGGGAGTTCATTGTTCTGATAAGAACAGATTCAATTAGCAAAATGGTACATATGTCTTGTGATGCAATGGTAGTGAACCTACCTCTGGGATAGAGGTCTAGGTTCAAATCCTACCATTATTGGAAGTATGCCTGAGCAGAATGTTTTGAATATTTACACCCAGTTCCTCCGCTGGTGCGGTTTCAGTGAATTTTGACTTACTGCACAAGGTGTGTTCAAAAACAAGGGTGGCCATAGACTATAGGCTGAACAGGCCAAAATGACCAAATATGTGTTACCCATTTAATTCCTGACAGAAAGGATAGAGGGAAGGAGACAGATCCAAGCATGGCTTTCAAAATTAGATCATTAGCTGAAGAGGGAAATATTGCAGGAGTACAGGGAAAAGCTTAGGGAGTGACACTGGGTGAATTTCTTGCACAGAGGGTCAGGACAGAGTGTACTGTGACCACTCTGATTCTAAAAATCACTGCAGCTTGTGGGAATGAGAATTCATGTTATTTGTACACCCATTTTTCCCGGGCTGGTCACAATGAGTCAGAGAAACAGCTAGATTAGGATGTATTGTGGGTTTAAGGCAAGGAAATTTTGTCAAGATTAATATGGAATGAGTAAAATTTATCCTGCTATGTCTACGCTAATCTGGACATCTCAGGCTGATGCTTATAGCAGTAAAATGATCCTGAAGGATTTGTAAAGCTGGTGAAGCCATGTGGTCTAAGAAGTCCGTGTGACTATAGTAAGAAAATGATTAGAAGAGACTGAGGAGAGTTAAATGCATTTAGCCTACAGCCCCATGGTCTTAACACAGAGTTCACCTGTTTTAAAATCTCCCCACCCCCCAGCTTCATCCCACATCCAACCCTCCCTCTCGTCCCCGCCTCCTTGACCTGACACAACCTGTCCACCTTCTTCCCCACCTTTCCCCCCACGCTGCCCACTCACCAATCCGTACTACCCCCACCTGCACCCACCTATCACCATCCCACCTCCCCTCCCCCAGCCCCACCCCTCCTCCCTCTCCCGTCCTTGACCTGACACTCCCCGTCCAGCCTCTTTCCCACCTATCTGCCCCACCCTTCCTACCAACCAATCCCCAATACCCCCCACTACCCCCCACTTGCATCCACCTATCACAATCATACCTCCCCTCCTCCAGCCCCACCTCTCTCACCTCCTTGACCTGAAACAACCGTCCATATTCTCTCCCACCTACCCACCCCACCCTTCCCCTCCCACTGAGCAATCCCCACCCCGCCCTACTGCCATCCCACCTACCTTCCCCAGCCCCACCCCTCCTCCCTCTATTTATTTCCCAACTCCCTTCCCCCTCCCCAGTTCTGAAGAAGGGTCCCTACCCAAAACTTTCCCACTCCTCTGATGCTGCCTGACCGGCTGTGTTTCCCCAGCTCCACACTGTGTTAGCTGTCTCCATGTTGTTACTGTCATATCCTTGTATATGGTGCACCACTGAGATGCAGAGATCAAAGTTGGAATTAGTATCATTGAATCCCTAGGGTTCAGAAGAGGCAATTCAGCTAATCAAGTCTGCACTGACCCTCCGAAGAGCATCCCGCCCAGATCCAACCTCTACCCATAGCCCCATATTTACAATGGCTAATTTACTTAGCCTGCACACCCTTGGGCACTATGGGGCAACTTAGCATGGCCAATCCACCTAACTTGCACATCTTTGGACGGTGGGAGGAAACCAGAGCAAATCCACAGACATGGGGATAATGTGCAAAGTCCGCACAGACAGTCACCCAAGGGTGGAATTGAACCCAGGTCCCTGCTGCTGTGAGGCAGCAGAGCTAACCACTGAGCCATCAGACCTGTTCCATCCTCATGCTAAGTAATGAAATGTCCTCAAAATGGAGGTGTAATGTGTAAAGCCTAGGTACTCTGATTGAATCATGGAATATAACCATGAAGGAGGTCTTGAGGTTCAGTGGCGGTGTCCTTACCTTTGGACCAGAAGGTCCGAGTTTGAGTCCCACACCAGGACTTGTTGGCGATCAGAGGTACGTTTGGAATGTGGCCGCGTGTCTGATTGTCAGTGTATAAACATGGTGGTAAGTGTGAGTGAGCCTCCTGGTCAGTCATCCTGCAGGAGGCAATGGCAAGCCCCTGCAGTACCAGCAGAGACCAAACCAAAGGAAGGTCATGGCCCAATCCTTAGAGTCAAGAATGGAAGAAATATGGCTGACAAATGTGAGTTCAATAAAGACCTGAAGATTGTGAATTGTAGTATATCTGAACATTTATTCTGGTTGCGTAATGCCTCATTACAGACCTAATTCTGCATTGTTACAATAAACTTGTGTATACTCCAGTGTTAAAGGTAATCTGATGAATTGGAACACTGCCCTGAAGAAGGGTCACTGGACTTGAAATGTTAACCTCTCTCTCTCTCGCGATAGATGCTGCCAGCCCTGCTGAGTTTTTCCAGTAATTTCCGATTTTGTTTCAGATGTTAATACTGTTCCCTATTGCTGTGTTGAATCTCTATCACTGTTTTGATTCAGTGTGAAGCATAAATTCTATTGATATTCTGTGTTGGAAAATAGAATCTATTATTGCTGTGTGGAGTCACTGGCTTGAATATTACATTTTATGCTAAGTCAGAGTTTTCTCAAGTTTTTTTTTTGGGTTTATCACCACGAAGCCTAGCAAGTTTTCCTGCTTTTTAATACCAAACTCAACTCATTACTTATCCATTTCACCCCTATGGAGTGTCTCACATCCAAGTTCTGCCCCATCTTACCACGCGCCATTCCAGGAACAGCTTGCCACTCAGCGATATCCCAGAGTTCATTGGCATCCCTTAGCACCCGCACCAGCTTTAAAAGCCAGAGAAGCACAGTCAGTTTGGAGCTGCCCTGCATAATTCCAGATATTTGCCCCTAGATATGGCAGACAGGGCTAGATAGGTGCCCCATTTTGCAGGCAGAGTCCTGATGGTACACAGACAGGATTTCCACTTCCCTCAGAATGGGGAGCAGAGGCCACGACACCAGACAGTGCCAGCCTGGTCTGAGCTTACCACCCGGGCCACTACAGCCTCATCTATCTGGAGGACGGATGAGAGATTGGTAAAATGGGAGGCTGAATAGTAATGAGGTGTGTTAAACTGTTAACAAGGTGGTTAACAGGCCATAATCACTGTCAACTGGCCTCTGGACTGCCTTTCGAGAATCTCATCAACCCATTTGTTAAAAGCATAGAAGATGGTGTGAGTTGCTCCCAATGTTGAGATCAGCCTCGCCAAACTTCTCATCCAATATCTTACTGTAAACCCACGTCACTCAAACGCCTATGAGATTCTGCCTCCTGTTAGTATTCCCATTGCTGACTAAACACTATTATGTTCTGCATTGAAGTATTAACTCTCCACAAAATTAGTCAGCCACTCGTGCAGCAACATTAGAAGAGAAAAGGGGAATTCTTCACCATTTTTGTTTCTGATTTATGGCTCTGGTGGACAGGAGCTATCTCAGAATAACCTGTGGGCGAATCAGTAAATTGCAGCCTCAGGATTTCGATATTAATCCATCATGAGGTTACTATCTGATTCAGAGAGATAATGAGAGTGAACATTGACATTTCATTGTAAAAGACGCCAAGAATGCACACCACCATAAACAAAAACATAATTAGAACTCACTGAATCTAGTGAACTGTGTTTTTAATGACAATTTGAGTAATAACTACTGCTGAACAACATATCTGGTCCTGAAAAAGAAACAGACGTCATTAAAATGCTACTTTTGAATAATTAGTAGATATTTTAAATTATATTTTCAAAATAGTTATTTTTAAAAGTGGTTGTTCATAATATGGCCATGCTAAATTGCCCATAGTGTCTAAGAATGTGCAGGCTAGGTGAATTAGCCACAGGAAATACAGGGTTCCAGGGATAGGGTGGAGGGGTGGGTCTGGGTAGGATGCTCATCGGAGACTCAGTGAGACTTGATGGGCCAAATGGCCTGCTTCCATACTGTAGGGTTCTATGATTCTAGAATTCTATTCTATGAATATATCAACATTCATTTTAATCATACAAGTATGATTAATTCTTCATTTTTTTCTCTGTAACATGTTGAAAATGTCAATCAGCGTTGAGCATTTCATGGTTGACTGTATGTAAAAATTTCTTTAATATGATTGGTTGCTTAGCCAGCTTGATAATATCACTGCCATTTGATACTGCAGATCCACATTATAAAACACCACAGTCAAATGCTTATCAAGGGATGTCAATTTCTCACTACAGAAATTGCCAGCTCTCAGCACAGTTTTCTTCAAGGTTAGCAGACATTAATGTCATTTCCCCACTAACCTCAAATTATGGGCCGAAATTATTCTGTTACAGAAAGTAGAATGTCAGTAACAGATCTACCTATGAGTGATTACTCTCCGTAACTGGTTTGTATCAGAGTATAAATGCTATTGTTGTTGTACATTGCAGTACAGACTCAATTCCTGTTCTATATTGGACTACACGTTCAATTTCAGCTCTGTATTGGAGTGTAAGATTTATTTACTGACCTGAATTGGAATATAG
>NC_063368.1:15323560-15359078 GCF_021869965.1 Rhincodon typus
GGAATATAGATGTTACTATCGCCCTGTATTGGAGTGTACGATCTATTGCTTCTCTATATTGGAGCGTAATGTCTTTATTGCTTTGTTGAGATCAACCATAGGCTTTCTTTTATGTGGCTAGTAACAACATATCCTAGAAAAGATGAGCGATATTTTATATCCGAAAGCACGTCTCAAAATTGATGCCCGTTTGTCATATATGTTAATAAACCTTCTCAGCCTTATATCTACAACAGGATTATCCCAGAACTTTACCTGAGCTTTCAAAGCAGATGCCATGAAGATAGAATACGATTTCCTTTAAACCCAACGTGCCCAGCTGTAACTAAGCATAAGGTGGTGGTGGGGGGAGGGGGGTGGTGGGGTCCTTTGGAATGGAACATTGAGAGTCACGTCACTGTTCCTACTTGAACTGCCTTCTTGACTCTATTTTAGCTGCTCACTGATGGGAAGCAGGCAGGATCCATACGAATTATGGTGCTCCAACAACAGTGGAACCCCAGTGGGGCCGGATTGGGGAAATCACTGAGGTAATCCCACTGTCATGAAGGACTGAGCCTCTTCTGTTCCTTTGAGGGGATGAAAGGAAGTGGATGGTCTGCTTGGTCATCGCTGAGAAGTGAAGAGCTTCCCTGCTCTAAAACTCGACCCTATTCCTACCGTGAGAATGCAAGATTTGAAGAAAGGTCACTGGACTCGAAACATTTACAATGCTTTCTCTACGAAGGTGTCATCATACCTGCTGAGTTTCTCCAGCAACATCTGTATTTGCTGACACAGCTCAGGCATCCCAGCAGGGGTTCCACTGCAGCTGTCCAACCCCCTACCCCAGATTCCTGCCATTCAATATCCCACATGACCATCGTTGGCTGTTTTGTGGCCTAACTTCATATGCCTGCCTTGGGCCCATATCCCTTGATATCTTTGCTTAATAAAAATTTGGTTATCTCAGATTTAAATTTAACCAATGAATTAGCATTGACCACCATTTGAATTTGAATGGCCTAATTCTGCTTCTATATCCTATGGGTTTGAATCCCACCATGCAGCTGGTGAAATTTGAATTTTGAATGTTGAAATTTGAACCACCTTCCCATGGCTAATCGTAAAGTGAATAGTCCCTTTCTTATTCAACTGAGTGCTTCTTCCCTGTCAACCAAACCAGCTTTCTTAGTTCCCATTTATAACAATTAAACAAAAGGGCTTTTTAGTATAAAACACCATATTTAATACCAATCTGGGCACCATCCTAAAGATCTCACCAGTCAACCAGTCAGCCACCCGTTTGAAACAAAGGACTGAAGTTTGGTGCTGGAAGGGAGCGTTGCTTCGGATGGTCAATGATCCAAAGCCGGCTCGAAAGGCAGACTGCTTGTCCGTCCTCCATAAAGCTGCTGAGTTCGGGGGTTAGCTGAAAATTTCAAAGCTGAGTTCAACAGATTTTGTTGGAGGTAAGTGACGTTGTGGTAGTGTGAATGAAACAAAGAGATGCAGATGGTGGAGATCTGAAACAAATCAGACGTAGAGTCACCAGACTGAAACGTTAACTCTGCTAATAGATGCTGCCAGACCTGTTGAGTTTCACCAGTTATTTCTGTTTATGTTGTAGTAATCCAGTTTAATGCTCTGGGGTCGCTGATTCTGAGCTGAGGAGGAATTTCCTCAGCCAGAGGCTGGTGAATCTGTGCAACTCGTTGCTATAAAAGGCTGTGGAGACCAAGTCGCTGAGTGTGTGTAAAACAGAGATTGGTAGATTCTTGTTTGGTTAGGGAATCAAAGGTTACAGTGAGAAGGCAGGAGAATGGGTTTGGGAAACATATAAACCATGATTGAATGGTGGAGCAGACTCAATGGGCCGAATGGCCTAATTCTGTTTCTATATCCTATAGATTTGTTCCCACCATGGCAGCTGGTGAAATTTGAATTCAGCAAAAAAATTCTAGAATTAAAAGCTAGTCTAATGGTGACCATATAAAAACCTACCTGGTTCACCAATGTCCTTCAGGGAAGGACATTTGTTGTCCTTACCTGGTCTATCCTTACGTAAATGCGACTGTAGACCCACAGCAATGAGTTTGACTCTTAACTGCCATCTGAAATGGTCTAGAAAATCAATTAGTTCAAGGGCAACTAGGGATGGATGATAAATGCCAGCCTTGACAGCAATGCCCACATCCCTTACAATAGATGGAAAAAAAGAGGTAGGGAAGGGTATTAAAGGATAATGAACCAAGTCTGATCGATGGAGTTGTGGTGCAGATTAGCCATGGTCTATTCCAACAAACTCAAGGGACTTAATGTCCTCCTACTGTTCTTTGTGGTTTGACTTCTCATCGCCGATGGTGGTGAGTTCAGATCTGCTATTCTCTGCAAATTGCATTACCTGGAGGTGAGCAAAGGGTATAGCTCAGTACCCTGCATGACCAAGCCTTTATTCTACATACTTCGACTGGCAGCTTTTGCTCTGATTCCACAGCATGTGGCTAATTCTTGCATGAAGAAATCATTCAGCGCTGGTGGGAGAGACAGCCTTTAAATGTACCAGGCATCCAAGTGTGTACTTAGCATCCTCAAGGGTTCAACACGATTCTGTAGCAGGGGAGTGTGACTAACTGAATAGCACAACCTAACAGATAGCACGGGCCCAATGGGCCAAATGGCTTGTGCTGTATGATTGCACGATTATTCCTAGCTGTTTGGGAATCTGGATCGTGTTTAACAGCCTAACGTTATGTCCAAAATCTTGCAGCACCTGTATCATCTCACTTCAATAAATTGGGAAAGACTCAGTGCAGGACTGAGTCACTTGTTTGCGTAGGTGTATTGACATTTATGTATATATAGGGAAGCTTTTCATAGATTGTGAGGCGTGCATGTGTGTGTGGTCAGTCATAATTGAACCCAAGCATGAAGTAGAATCTGCATTGAACAGTTCAGGAAATCAAGCATTTGAAGCCACGGGGACTTTAGCACAAGTCAGTTTGCTGGAACACTCCCCAAGTATAGCTCCAACAGCACTCAAGGAGTTTGTCACCACACAGCACGCAGGAGCCCATTGATTGGCACCACATCCACTACCAACAGTAAATGCATACTATCAACAACAAACATTACGGAAACTCACACGAGCTCCTTCAACAACACCTTCCAAACCATGGCCTCTAGCATCTGCAAAGGGAAAGGCAACAGATTCTTGGGAGCAACCCACCCACAAGTTCCCTTCCACACTCTGTCCTGACCTGGAGTGAAACCACCATTCCTTGAATCATAGAATCCCATAGTGTGAAAGCAGGCTATTCAACCCATCAGGTCCACACCACCCTTCTGAAGAGCAGCCCACCCAGACCCAGCCCATCCCTATAACCTGGCATTTCCCCATGGCTAATCCACCTAGCCTGCACATCCCTGGACACTATGGGACAATTTAGCATAGCCAATCCACCTAACCTGTACATCATTGAACTGTGGGAGGAAACTAGAGCATCCAAAGACCACCCAGGCAGAATGTGCCCAAACTCCCACAGTCAGTTGCCTGAAGATGGAATTGAACCCAAGTCCCCTGGCTTTGTGCAGCAGCAGTGTTAACCACTGAGCCACCATGCCACCCATTCCTCTAACGTCACTGGGACAAAATCCTGGAACTCTTCCACTAACAGCACGGTGGGTGTCCCTACTTTTCCCTGGACCGTAGCAGTTCAAGGAGGCAGCTCAACACCACCATGTCAAGGACAATAAGGGATGAGCAGTAAACGAATGAATACAAGTGAAAGAACAAGGAAGAGGCTGCTTGATCCCCTTGATCTCTTCTGCTAATCAGTGATCTGTGACCTATCTCTGTACAACCCAATGTGTAGCCCATATCCCCTCAGACCTTTAGTAAACAGAAATCAAACAATCTCAGATTTAAAATTAACAATTGATCCAGCTTTGCTTGCCATTTGTGGAAAGGTGTTCCTAAATTTTCTAACACTTTGTGTCTAGAAGTCTCTGTAAATTTTGCTGCCCAGCCAATGGAGTCAGTCTCTCTCTCTCTGTCCCTACCCTATCAGGTCGCCTTGCTAGCTGAAGATTTTGATTAAATCACCCCTTAAAATTCCAAATTTCAGGCAAAAGGAATGTTTACATAGCAAAGAGTTATGCCTGTGATTTGGTAAATCATGTATAGATAATGGAAAAATTAAATGAAAGGACCCCATTCTCAGACAGACCATAGGACGATTAGAGAGAGACATTTAGTGGTGATTTCAACTTGAGGGTCACCATGCCTCAGGTAAGGGGAGAGCTTGAGAAGGAGAGTCTTTCATGGTAAGTTCAGCTGGTGTGGGAATCCACAGCTTCACTGTGCATTACACATCAGCCATCTAGTCAACTAACCAATCCCCAATAACCAGTTACATAAAGGGAGGGATTAATTCCACAGCTTAGTTGCTACAGTGACAGTAACATCACATGACTGCATCTACTTACAGATAGAATCTTTTCAGCTGTGGTAAAACTGGCTGATTTTTTTTGAATAGGTTCATTCCCATCCCAAAACAAAGCAAAATATTGTGGGTACTGGGTGACTGAAGTAAGAACAAAACTGGGACTGCAGTATTCAGGAATATTTGACCTTACGGAGAGAGAAGAGATAGAAAAGGTGGTGGGGTAGCAGTGTTAATAAGAAATGAAAGGAGGACAAATATGAGAGATGATCCAGGCTCTGATGGTGTAGAGTCCATTAGGTTAAAAAGAAAGCAAGGGAAGGAAGGCATTATTAGGAGTAGTGTGCAGACCCTCAAACAATAGCCACTCTGTGGGAAAGGTTATCAATCAACAAATAATAGGAGCATGTAAAAGAATCGAACAATAATAATGGATGACTTTAATCTCCACGTTGATTGGGTCAATCAAATTGGAAAGGATAGCCACAACGACAAATTCATAGAGAGCTTTAGGGCTCGTTTCCTAGAGCATTACTTCAAGGAGCCAACCAGGGAGCTAGCTATCCTGGATCTGGTAATGGGTAATGAGGTAGTTTTAATAAATGATCTCTGAGTAAAAGATCCCTAGGAAGTAGTGATCATAACATTCAGTTCAAGAGTGAGAAACTTGGGTCAGAAACAATTGTGCTTAACTTAAATAAAGAGAATTACAATGAAATGAGGACAGAGTTAGCTAAAGTGAAGTGGGTGGTAGATTAGCAGAGAATAACAGTAAGTAAGCAGTGGCTGACATTGAAGGAAGTAATTCATCATTATCAGCAAAAATACATCACAGTAAAGAGGAAAGATTCTAAGAGAGGGATAAACCAACCATAACTAACCAAGGAAGTTAAGGAGAGTATTAAATTGAAAGAAAAAGCATATAAGGAGGCCAAAGTCGGTAATGGCCCCAAAAATTCAGAATCTAGCAAAGGAGAATTAAAAATATAAAAGGCAGAGAAAATAAAATATGAGGTCAAACTAGCAAGAAATATAAAAACTGACAATAAGCGCTTCTTTAAATATATAGAAAGGAAGAAAGAGGTCAAAATGGACATCAAACCCTTAGAAAATGAATTTGGAGAGACAGTTTTTGGGAACAAGGAAACGACAGAGGTGTTAAACAAATATTTTGCATCAGTCTTTGCAGTGGAAGATGCTTTGAACATTCCATTAATACTACAGAATACAGGGTAGGAATTAAGAACCATCGCCATTACTAGAGAACTAATAGTAGACAAACTAATGGGGCTAAAGGCAGATAAGTACCCTAGCCTTGATGGCCTGCTTTCTAGAATCCAAAAAGAGGTAGAGACAGAGATAGTGGATGCATTTTCCAAATTACGTTCTGGAGATTCTGGAGAAGTGCCAGAGGATTGGAAAACTGCTAATGAAATACCACTATTTAAAAAGGGAGAGAGGCAAAAAGCAGTAACTATAAGCCAATTAGCCTAACGTCTATTGTTGGAGAAGATTTGGAATAAATTATGAAGGAAGTAATAGCAGAGCATTTCTAATCTAATCAAGCAGAGTCAGCATAGCTTCATGAAAGGTAAATCATGTCTGACTAATTTAGTACAGTTTTTCAAGGAAGTCTCAAAAAGAGTGGATAGAGCAGAACCAGCAGATGTGTTATGTGGACTTCAACAAAGTATCTCACAAAATGTTAAGTCATAAGAGCCCTTGGTGTTGGAGCTGGTATATTGGCATGGATAGAGAATTGGCTCAGGGGCAGAAAACAGTGAGTGGAGATGTGGGGTTCTTTTTCAGGTTGGCAACCTGAGTCCAATGGGGTTCGACATGGATCAGTGCTGGGACTGCAACTGATTACAATATATACTAATGATGTGGAGGAATTAAGTGAATGTGCTGTAGCCAAATTTGCAGGCAACACTAAAATAGGTGGAAAGGCAAGTTGTAAGAGGGTTGCAAACAGTTTACAGAGAGATAGGTCATGTAAGTGAGTAAAAAGTTGGCAAATGAAGTATAATGTGGGAAAATGTGAAGTTGTTCATTCTGGAATGGAGAACAAAAGAACAGAATATTATTTAAATGAAGAGAAACCGCACAAAGCTTCATCCCAAAGGAACTGGGGAGCACTTGTGCAGAAAACACAGAAAGCTAGCATGCAGGGGCAGCAGATAATCAGGAAGGCTAATGGAATGTTGGTCCTTATTTCAAGGGTGTTGGAGTATAAGAGTAGGAAATTTTTACTGCAACTGTACAAGGTGTTGGTGAGACCATATATGGAGTACTGTGAACAGTTTTGGTCCTCTTATTTGAGGAAGAATGTCATTTCATTGGAGGCAGTTCTGAGAATATTCACTAAAATGATCCCCTGAATAGAGGGATTGTCTTATGAACAAAGATTGGGGAATCAAGGGTCATGGGGAAAGGACAAGAAAGTGAATGTGAGGAATGTCACATCAACCATGATTGCATTGAATGGCAGAGCAGGTTTGAGGGGCTGAACAGCCTACTCCTGTTCCTTTTCCTTATTGTCCTTAAAATAGTTTGAAAATGGTCAGCAGGCCAGGCTGCATGCATGGAGAGAAAAAGACCTAACTTGTTAGCTTGATGGCCTGTCATCAGAACTTACTTTTAAGGATAATTTCTTCTGAAAGTTTAATGTATCTTCATTCAGTGTTTCACAAACTCCGCCTTTCCCTACTTTCTCATTTCCAAAACAGACACTTGTGCAAAGAGCATTGCTCCTAACATGGCTGGAGGGCTCACTTAGTAAAGCAGCTTGTTCAAACCTACTGAACTTGGAACTCATAGGGACATGTTTTCTCCAGTGCTGTGTGAAATGGTAAAGAATTAACTATCCATGTTCAATTAAAAAGAAAATCCTCATAATTGTGGTCATTCCACCAAATGCTTGATCTACAATGTTGGTATGACCCACAGGAAGATCCACAATTGCAGATATAGGTCTATCCAATATCATTTCCATGGGATATGTTGAGAGTTGCTCCTCCACTTTAATCACAAATTCCTTCCCTTTTGACTGTATTACATTGAAATTGAACAAAGCCCTTTCCTATTCGCCCAGACTACTCCATTCCAATGGCCCAAATCCTCTTTCCATTCAGCAACACTATTAGATTCCAACAAACCAAAATTCTTTTCATTCGTCCTCACCATAACAATCCAATAGACAAACTCCCTTCCTATTCACCAACAATATAGCTCAGTTGGCTGGACAACTGGTTCACAATGTGAAAGGATGCTAACAGCGTGGGTTCAGTTTCTACACCAACTGAGGTTACAATGAAGGCCTGTGCTTCTTAACCTCTTCTATCCCTGAGGTGTGCTGACCGTCAAATTAAATCACTACCAATTGTCTCTCTCTAATGAGAGAGCAGGCCTACGATCTGATAAGACTATGGCGACTTTATCTTTACATTCAATAGACCAAACCCCTTCCCATTCACTCTCACTATTACGTTCCAGCCTACCAAATCTTCTCCTATTAACCCATATTATTACATTTCAATAGAGTCCTAGAGTCATACAACACGAAAACAGACCCTTCGGTCCAACCTGTCCATGCCGAACTTAATCCCAAACTAAACTAGCCCCGCCTGCCTGCTCCTGACCCATATCCCTTTCCTAATGATGTAATTATCCAAATGTCTTTTAAACATCGTAATTGCACCCATATCCACCACGTCCTCAGGAAGTTCATTCCATATGCGAACCACCCTCTGTGCAAAACATTTACTCCTCGTGTCCATTTTAAATGTCTCTCCTCTCACCTTAAAATCTGCCCATTAGTCTTGAAATCCCCCATCCTAGGGAAAAGACAACTACAATTAACTCCATCTAGACCCCTCATTATTTTATAAACTTCTATCAGGAACCCCTTCCTATTCACCCTGTTATTGCATTCTGATAGATTAAACCCCCTTCCCATTCACTCACATTATTCCATTCCAATTTACCAAAGCCTTTTCTATTCACCCACATTATTACATTCTAATAGACTAAACCCTTCCCACTCACCCAGAAAGACTGTATTCCAATGGAACAAACCACTTCCCATTCACTCATACTTTTGTATTCCTATGGACTAAAACTCTTTCCTATTCACCTGCACTGTTAATTTCCAGTGTACCAACTGGAGGAATTCTAAGCAACCAAACCAATTTCTCCCATTACAATCTTTCTTACTCAACAGTTCCCATTTGTTTTTGATGGTAACTCACTGATCCTTTTCTTACACAAAGAATTTTATCTGATCGACTAAAGCTTTTACCATTACATCAAATGTACGAGAATTTCTATTCAAGGAAAATTTTTTGACCTGAAATATTCTGTACTTAACAACAAGCTTGTACAGTACAATGTAATCAATTCATTTCCAACTGGTGTTGAGAGGCAGCCTGATCATCTAGAAATTAAAATGTCAGCCAGAGTGTTCTGTTGTTTTTATATAGATAGAGTTGCTGAATTAACGTTTACATGGGATGTGCTACAAGCATTTAGCATAGTTATTTTTATCTGCAGTTTCATGGAAGCCTTGATCCATCCTTAATCCTGATTAAAGCCTGCAGAGCAGTCTTGCTTTTATCACGATTGATTATTCTTGTCACAAATAACATCAGTTGAAACCGGTCATTTTCATGATGCTAATAGCACCTAAAAATGGGCTTTATTTGCCCTCAATCTGCTACGCAATCCTGGCATTGTTGTACGTTAAAACTCTTTGGGACAAAACTGACTCCAGCTCCTGGGGACCTGTGGAAAAGATATGTCGGGGGGTGGTGGGGGAATCCATTAAACAAGGCCCTTAAAATTATCAAAGGGTTCAATAAGATTGACAAATGGATGTTTCCACTTGTATTAGAGACCAGAACTGGGAATTATACTCTTTCATAAATTCAATGGGGAATACTGGATAGTAATACTGGGTAAATCAGATCCCAGACTGAAACCTGACTTCATAGACATAACATTTATTTTTGCAATTTGCTTACTATGGTGGTCAATCATTGAGTCTATTCGCAGGAGACTGATAATGTGCTTTTAGCAAAAGAACTTCCAGGTTATTACACAGAAAAAAATAAACAAATTATATTATGCTGTATTAAAACTATTTGAAACAGTCTTTGTTACAAATATCAGAAATAAAAATTCAACCCTCAACAACAATCAAACAGATTTGGGAACCTCAGTGAAGGGTCACCACATTTCCACTTTAAAGTTTCTTCTTCAGTGATCACGGCCGCACTTAGTGTCTTTCCAGCAAATCTCTATATTCAGTCAATACTACCTTGTTTCGTTAATATCTCTTAATGGGATCCTTAAACAAATTGCTAACAAAGGTCTCTTATTTCTTAACATGAATTCATAGAATAGAATCCCTACAGTGCAGAAGCAGGCCATTCAGCCCATCAAGTCCACATTGATCCTCCAAGAGCATCCCACCCCATTCCCATCACTCTGCATTCCCCATTGCAAACCCACCTCATCTACAAGTCCCTGAACACTATGGGCAATTTGGCATGGCCAATCCACTTAACTTTTACATCTTTGGACTGTGGGAGGAAACCAGAACAAATCCACACAGACACAGGGAGAACGTCCACATTCCACACAAACAAGCATCCGAGTCTGGAATCAAACATGGATCCCTAACGCTGTGAGGCAGCAGTGCTAAATACTGAGCCACCATGCCATCCTTGAGCTCTGCTTCCACGGTCTTTTATTATTGGAATTTTTCTGTTAATGTCTGTTAAGCCATTCTCTTTAGCCCTAAGTCCTTTGGACACTGCTAAGCTAACAGTATCTTTGTTGCCATTGACTTGTTCTCTCTGCCAGAAATCTGCACTTTCACTAACCTTCTAGATAGTTTTTTTTTCAAAAGGAAACCTTTCTCCAAATTCCTGTGACATTGGACACCTTGTTAATGTGAGTTTTGTTAAGAAAAATGAGACATGCTGGTGAAGATTTTCACCTCATACCCATCAGGACTGATGTAAAAATGCCAAATTACAAGAGGAGTATAAATGTTGGTCCCTTGGAAATTTGGTATTCTTGCATCTGTCCTGATACTTGCAAGATGAAAAGTTTTGTTGGCGTGTCTTTTCTTTTTACAGCAGTGTGTTTTCTTTTTGTGAAAGAGTTTTACAGACCTTCAATGCTTTATGCACATGAGCTCTCGGATCCTCTTCGTTCCGAGGAGAAATCGTAGAAGATTCCTTCTGTTTCTGTCATGTTCCCGTTCCCATTTTTCCTAAGATGCTAACTCCCCTGCTTTTATTTCTTCCCAATGCAGAATCTTAGAGAAGCGGCAGAATGTGGGAGAAACGATCGAGTTGACTGAAGATGGTCGAGCGATCGGAGTGGCAGAGAAAAGGCAGCCCATTGTGGACTGCACATGTTTTGGGCTGCCAAAGCGTTATGTAATTGCTATGATGAGTGGCCTGGGCTTCTGCATCTCTTTTGGGATCCGCTGTAATCTCGGGGTAGCCATCGTAAGCATGGTGAACAACAACACGGTCTATAGCAAAGGGAAACTCATCATGGAGGTAGGAGGAAGAAGTCTGAAGAAGACTTGAAACTCTAACTCTGTTTCTCTCTCTGCAGATGCTGCCAGACCCGCTGAGTTTCTCCAGCATTCTCTGCATTTGTTCCAGATTTCCAGCATCTGCAGGATTGTGCCTTTACTGGAGCTAGAAAGAAGCTGGCAACAGTAACAATAACATTTGCCTCTATAAAGTGCCTCGACCATAGCTATAAACACTCCACAGAATATCACTGTCACACTCAGAGTCATAGAGTCATTGAGATGTACAACACTGAAACAGACCCTTCGGCCCAACTTGTCCATGCCAACCAGATATCCTTATTTAATCTCGATCCATTTGCCAGTATTTGGCCCATATCCCTCTAAACCCTTCCAATTCATATGCCCATCCAGATGCTTTTTAAATGTTGTAAATGTTCCAGCCTCCACCATATCCTCTAGTAGCTCATTCCAGACACACACCACCCTCTGTGTGAAAAAGTTGCCCCTTAGGTCCCTTTTAAATCTTTCCCCTCTCACCTTAAACCTATGCCTTCTAGTTTTGGAATATCCCACACTGGGGAAAAGACCTTGACTACTAACCTTATCCATGCCACTCATGATTTTATAAACACCTATAAGGTTACCCCTCACCCTCCGACACTCTGGGGAAAATAGCTCCAGCCTATCCAGCCTCTCCCTGTTGCTCACTCAAAGTTGGTTAAAGTGAAAAAACTCTATTATGAAGCAAAAGATTCTAACGCCTAACTCTCTAAATATCTTTCAAAGTCCCTTGATTTCTACCTCTAAAGCCATAGCTATCTCTGAAAGCTATAATTCTGAATTCTCCCTCACTCTGAAAGTTCTGTGTCAACTCTGAGATCAAGCAC
This sequence comes from Rhincodon typus, assembly GCF_021869965.1. Classification (NCBI taxonomy): domain Eukaryota; kingdom Metazoa; phylum Chordata; class Chondrichthyes; order Orectolobiformes; family Rhincodontidae; genus Rhincodon; species Rhincodon typus. The sequence goes on from NC_063368.1 coordinate 15,335,428, forward strand.
AGCAGGAAAAGTTTATTTATATAAAATCCTGAATGAGCAAACATAACTGGTTTCAAACCATTCCCAGTCTTGGCCTACATCATTCACAGCCTTGCATCTCTGGGAAGCATATTCTATAGAGAAGCAGACTGGTAGAAGATGCAGATTTGAATAAACAGAGAGGAAAAAAAGCTTGAGCTGATCAACTACAGTGACTTCATTTTTTAAAAAAACTGAAAGAACTGCAGATGTTGTAAATTGAAACAAGAACACAAATTGCTGGAAAATCTCAGCAGGTCTGCTAGCATCTGTACAGGGAAATCAGAGTTCTGAAGAAGGATCACCAGATCCAAAATGTTGTCTCTGTTTTCTCTGTACAGCTGCTGCCAACTAGTCCTGCTGAGTTTCTCCAGCAATTTTTGTTTTTGTTACTGAAACTTCATCTCCAAGAACTCCATTAACCTCTTACCTCTCCACATCAATTACCAAACAGGTTTCACACTGAACCACATACTTGTGCCCGTGAACCAAATTATATTTTTGGAACGGACAGGTGAGGGGTGGAATGGTGTGCAGGTGGTCCCTGCAAATGTTCCAGTAATTTTTACTGAAATTTATTTTATGAAAGCGATCACAGAATAGTGAAAATAATGTGCAGTGTTACAGGGAAAAGGTGGGAGCATGGCTTAAATTCATAGTGCTCATCCGGAGGGTCAGTGCTGATACCATGGGCTGAATATCCTCCTTCTTCACCGGAACAATGCTGTAATGGACACAGAAGGACTCACTGTACCTGTGCTAATTCTTTGAAAGAGCAGTTGTTCTTCGACACACAGCCCCTATTGATGGTTCTCCAACAGGAACAACTCTTAATTGTTCCTGGGAAAGATTATTTTTTGTTAATGATGGAATTTGAAGGGGCATGTGTCTGTGGATTGAAGAAAACATTTCTGATGGTCATATTCATAGATTCGTAGCATTGGTTACTGTGCTGAAGGAGGCCATTCAGCCCTATGTGTTTGTGCTGACTCTCTTCTTTAGTCACGTACTGCACTTTGTGAGTCCAAGTGACAATCTGCAATTTCATTCAGCCTTCACAGAAACAGCAGAGTGAGTGACCATTGATGATGAGAAGGGGGCAGCTCTTATGTGCAATCTGTACATTGAGAAGAGACAGCTCTCAAGGCCTTACAGAGCGAATTAGTTCAATATCAGTCAGAATTCTACAACCCTCACACTTGCAGCCTTCCCTCACCCCCCAGGAACATAGAAAATAGAACATTACAGCGCAGTACAGGCCCTTCGGCCCTCGATGTTGCGCCAACCTGTGAAACCAATCTGAAGCCCGTCTAACCTAAACTATTCCATTATCATCCATATGTTTATCCAATGACCATTTAAATGCCCTTAAAGTGGGCGAGTCTACTACATTTGCAGACAGGGCATTCCACACCCTTACTACTCTCTGAGTAAAGAACCCACCTCTGAAATCTGTCCTATATCTATCACCCCTCAATTTAAAGCTATGTCCCCTCGTGCTAGCCATCACCATCCGAGGAAAAAGGCTCCCACTGTCCACCCTATCTAATCCTCTGATCATCTTGTATGTCTTTATTAAGTCACCTCTTAACCTTCTTCTCTCTAACGAAAACAGCCTCAAGTCCCTCAGCCTTTCCTCATAAGACCTTCCCTCCATACCAGGCAACATCCTGGTAAATCTCCTCTGCACCCTTTCCGATGCTTCCACATCCTTCCTACAATGCGGTGACCAGAACTGTAGGCAATACTCCAAGTGCGGCCGCACCAGAGTTTTGTACAGCTGCAACATGACCTCATGGCTCCGAAACTCAATCCCTCTACCAATAAAACCTAACACACCGTACGCCTTCTTAACAACACTATCAACCTGGGTGGCAACTTTCAGTGATCTATGCACATGGACGCCGAGATCTCTCTGCTCATCAATGCACATGGACACCGAGATCTCTCTGCTCATCAGGCTGGCATGTGGGTACGTTGGTAGCAAGTAAAATCAGGAGCAATGGGAGGGAAAAGCCGTACCCATAGTCTACCCACCTTAGCTGGAATTTTACCATTGGTGTGGCAGCTGTGGGTCAGCCAAGCTACCCTTACTGCAATTATTGCCCACTCAGTGGGGAGGTGATGGCCTAGTGGTGTGGTATTATCACTACACACTTAATCCAGAGACCTAGGTAATGGACTAGGGACTTGGGTTCAAATCCAACCATGGGCGAGTTTGAATTCAACTTTTTTAAAAAAGTCTAGAATTAAGAGTTTAATGATGACCATGAAACCACTGTCAATTGTTGGGGAAAATCCATCTGGATCACTAATGCCCTTTGGGGAGGGAAATTGCTGTCCTCACCTGTAGATGCCTACATGTGACTCCAGATCCACAGCAATGTGGTTGACTCTCAGACTGCCCTCTGAGCAATTAGGGTTGAGCAAAAATCACGAGCCTAGCCAGTGATGCCCACATCCCATTAAGTGGATTGTTTTTAAAAATCATATCGTACCTGACTTTATCCATTATTCAATTATATCATGGACCCCTGAAGTCCATAGAGCTCAATTCAAGGTTCACTGCCATACAACAGAGGCGTTTGTGGAACAATTATCCTTTACCCTCTGGTTTGGTGCCATTCTATAAGATGGTGTCAAGACAGAATGGTCAAGGAGAAAGCAAAGCCAAAAACTGTTTTCAGGCTTAGACTTCAAAGTTACATTATCTATTATATAATGACATTAATTTTGCCGTGCAAGGTAATCATAGATATATCAGACTCTGACTGATAATTGCATTAGGTAAGTTATAGAGTCGTACAGCATGGAAACAGACCCTTCCATCCAACTCATCCATGCCGAATAGGCATCCCAATCTGACCTCGTCCCATTTGCCAGCATTTGGTCCATATCTCTCTAAACCCTTCCTATTCATGTACCCATCCAGATGCCTCTTAAATGTTGTAATTGTACCAGCTACCACTACTTCTTCTGTCAGCTCATTCCATACACGCATCACCCTCTGCGTGAAAAAGTTGCCCCTTAGGTCCTTTTTAAATCTTTCCCCTCTCACCTTAAGCCTATGCCCTCTAGTTTTAGACTCCCCCATACTAGGAAAAAGACCTTGGCCCTATTCATGCCCCTCAACTATTCTTTCTTCTTTGTATGTTTGTGTCCGTGTGCTTTCAAGACAAAAATTTCTAATCCTGTCTGGTGTAGTGTGTTCTAACTCAGCCCACACTGTAGTATTTATACCCAGTGATGTGCAATTCCGCGACATCTCCGCAAGGTTGCTCCAGGGTCCAGAAAACCTTACATAACAGATTAAGTAGAAGTTGTAATGGGTTTTGCCTAAATAAACAGTCTGTCAATAAAGGTAACTGATAAAGGAATCAGAGGAATAGATGAGGAAAATTTTTATTTTATGCCATGCATTGATTCAAAAAAAAGGATGTTAGTAAAGATCTAATCCATTTCCTTTTTTTTCTAGAAAGCTAAATTTAACTGGGATCCAGAGACGGTGGGAATGATTCATGGATCCTTCTTCTGGGGGTATATTGTTACGCAAATTCCAGGAGGCTACATTTCCCAGAAATTTGCTGCCAACAGGTAGGGAACTTTTCCAACCATTGGTTAGATAAAATGAGTGAAGTGGTGAAAACTTGCAAAATGAAAATTAACATGCAAAATATGTAAGTTATGAAGTTTGAAAAAAATGTTTTATTCATTCTGTCAAGGGATATGGACATCTTTAGCAAGACTGGCATTGGTTACCCATCTCTAATTGCCCTTAAACTGAGTGACTTTCTACACCATTTCAGAGGGTAGCACATTGGCACCCCTTTACTCTGAGACTGTGCCCTCTGGTTGTAGACTCTCCTGTGAAGGGGAGCATCCTCTCAGTTTTTGCCCCTTAAGAATCCTGTATGTTTCAATGAGATCACCTTTCATTCTTCTAAACTCTAATGAGTAGATTTGGGAGTCAGTCTGGAGTCCTATGTGGATCAGATCAGGTAAGGGTGGAAGATTTCTTTCCCCAAAGGAGATTAGTGAATCAGACGGGGTTTGACAATTGACAACGGTTGACATGATCACTCTTCAATTCCAAATCCTATTAATTGAGTTTAAGCATTTTAACACATGATCCCAGAGCACTAACCTGGGTCTCTGGATTGCTAACCCAGAGATATAACTGCTACACAACCAACCCATGACTTATTGAAGAAAAGGAGAGCGATGAAAAACCTTCTGATTTAAAGAGGTTAAGAGGAAAGAGCAAACATCTTTGCAGAAGCTAATTATTGTCATAAAGAACACAGAGCTGGTGTAGCAATGGCAAAGATTGCATTATTTGGAAAAATATTATTCTACTGGAATCAATTCAGAGAAGGTTCACTCGTATGATCCCCAATATCAAGGGATCATCTTATGAGCAAAGCTTAAACAGGTTGGGACTCTACTCATTGGAGTTTAGAAGAATGATAGGTGATCTCATTGAAACATATAGGCTTCTTAAAGGGCTTGATAAGGTAAATGCTGAGAGGATGTTTCTTCTCAAGGGAGAGTCTAGAACCAGAGGGCACAGTCTCTGAATAAAGGAGCTCCAATTTAAGACTGAGATTAGAAGGAATTTCTTCTGTCAGAGGGTTATGAATCCTTGGAATTCTTTGCCACAGAGATCTGTCAGGACATAGGTCTTCTGTGTATTTAAGGCTAATGTAGATAGATTCTTGATCAATCGCAGAATCAAGGGTTATGGGAAGAGGACAGGAAAATGGACATGAGGGATGTTGGATCAGCCATGATCCTTTTGAATGACAGGCAGGCTCAAAGGGCTAAATGGTCTACTCTCGTTCCTATTTCTTATGATCTTAATCTGTAAATAGAATAAGAACCTCTTATTGAAATGAGAAGAGATTGCAAGAAAAGTATTATCAAGAACTGTAATTTGAAGTGTCTTGTTGTTTGGGTCTGAAAAGTCGACAAAGCAAGCATCCAAAGACTGGTGAAGTGTGGCTCTGGTGTAGGATGTAATGGATCAACGGGAGAGAGCACTAGAGGTATTGAGAAGTTCTCAGAATGGTAGAGAAGGAAAGATCCTTGGTGAATACCATTAAGAAGTGGCAGCAAGTTAGTATTGACCATAGTCTGAGGTATGAGAGCTTGCTGAAGGAGGTGCTTGAAGAAAGAATGAAAGGAGAAGGGACTTCAAGACTAAGGGGCATATTTTTAAGGTGAGAGGAGAGAGGTTTTCAAAGACATGAGGGTCAAATTTATTACATGGAGGATGGTTCATGAGTGGAATTAACTTACTGAGGAAGTGGTGGATGCAGGCTGAGATACAATGTTTACAAGACACTTAATTAGGTACATGAATGGGAAAGGTTTGGAAGGATTTGGGCCAGGAGCAGGCAGCTGGGACTAGTTTAGTTTGGGATTATGTTCGGCATGGACTGGTTGGATGGAAGGGTCTGTTTCTGTGCTGTATGACTGTATGAGAATGAGACTAGACTGGGCTTGTATCCACTGAAGTTTAGAAGAGTAAGAAGCAACTGGATCGAAACATGTAAGATCCATCTGCTTGAACATAGTGTCTCTTCCAGACCTTCTGGAACCAATTCCCACATACTGACTTTGTTAATCGACAACTTGAGAGGGTGGATGTTGAAAAGCTGTTTCCCCTTGTGGGAGAATCTAGAGCTAAGGATCACCTTTTAAAAATAAGGGGTCGCCCATTTAAGACAGGTAGGAGAATATTTTTCTCAGATTGTTAGGAGTCTTTGGAACTCTCTTCCTCAAAGGATAATGGAAACAGAGTCTTTGAATATGTTTAAGTCAGAGCTAGATAGATAGTTGAGAAGCAAGCAGAGAGCTAAAAGGTTTTGGAGGGTCGGTGGGAAGCTGGAATAATCAGATCAGCTATGATCTTGTGGGATAGATGATTAGACTCGGAGGGCTGGATTGTCTACTCCTATTCCTTGTTCATATGTTTGTATGTAAAATGATATTAAACAGACTGAAATTGAAAATAGGAGGTTCCTAAAAGCAATTGGAAAGGAAAGTTCAAGACTGTGAGGTATGGAGAAATAAGTAGAGGACCAGCCCTTGTGAAGATCACTAATACTAGTTGTCAGGCATCTCTGAAATGGGTAATGGGTCCTTCAAGAATGACACTAAAACTGTTAATGTAAAGTAAATTGAACATAGACTTTCTTCTTTCTCAACTCCACTTTCCACAGAACTTTAATCCTATTTGTATTCAACCATTATGAACAATCCCAGTGGCTTAGTGAGGAAACAAAATTGACATGGCATCTGAGGAGTTCTGGGGAACGGTCACCGGACTAGAAACGTTAAATCTGATTTCTCTCTACAGATGTTACCAGACCTGCTGAGCTTTTCCAGCAATTTCTGCTTTTGTTTCTGATTTACATCATCTGTAGTTATTTCAGTTTTTGTTTGAAGCAGAGACAAACAAACAGTCAAATTAACACTGTCTTTCTACCTCTGTGTTTGCAACACAGTAACATTAAACCATCGAAGGCCCCTGATAATTTTCCAGTGATTCCTAACCAGACTTTTGAATAACCAGTTCCAGGCTTTGTGAATAATTAATTCCCAACACTAGTTTTGTATCTCAACCAAAATTCTTAACTATTTATTAAATACACAATAACTTTAGCAGAGGCAAAAATAAACAAGGTAAACTGATTAATGTCTATGCTTTAAATCCAAAACATTTGTTTTCAGCACCTTTGCACCAAAGACAGATAGCCAAACAAGCACAGTTAAGGAATAAATAAAAGGAAGTAACAAAACTGGCCAGATAACTTAAATGGCTAGCTTTCATGATGTGTTGTTTCACAAGCATCCCATCATTTATGAGATGTAGGTACCACTGGCCAGAGCAACATTTATTGCTCATTTCTAATTATCCAGAGGGCAGTTAAGTGTACAACCACATTGCTGTGAGTCTGGAGTCACATGTAGGTCAGTCCAGGTAGGGTTGGCAGATTTCCTTCCCTGAAGGACATTAGTGAAGCAGATGGATTTTTCCGATTCTTCGCTTACTTTTTCCGAAATGTTGATCAGGGTTACCTTCTCAGCTCACTCAAGCGTAGGCAGTAATACTTCTTAATCAGCTTTCTACTGTTTGGACTTCCAGAAGCTATTGTGGAAAATAAGGCAGAGAGTTATCAAATCTCATAATGTGTTATCAGCAGCCAAGCTCATCTCCCCAGAAAACACAGATCAAAAACAACTCCAACTTTGATTCCATCCTCATAGACTGATCATCTCCTTCCAAGGCCTCAATTATCATTCAACTTCCATCTGCTTGAACATAGAGTCTCTTCCACACTTGCTGGAACCCATTCCCACATGCCGACCTTGTTAATAGCCAACGTCAGCTTACCGTTTAAACACAATGCTTTTTTTTGGGGTCACTGTATCTATAAGCACCCTTTTGATCAAGATTCAGTCTGCAAGTAGCCTCCAGGCCTGGCCTCACAAACAAAGAAAAGCTTATTCAGTCTGTTCTTGTCCTTTGACCCCAAGCTGTTTCACAAGGTCCACAAGCTCCCAACCAAAAAAAAAAATCAGTAATGGCTCTAGCAGGCCAAAAGAGGAGATAACAAGTCAGATGATCAAAAGATTGATCACAGAGTCATACAGTCATAGAGTCATACAGCACGGAAACAGTCTTTCGGTCCTAACAGTCCATGCTGAACATAACCCCAAACTAAACTAGTCAGCATATTTAAAGCAAGGAAGAGAGAAATAAAATGTTTAGGAGGGAATTCCAGAGTTAAGGGCCTTGACAGCTAGGATGAAGGCAGGCACGCAAGGCCAAAATTAGAAAAGGGCAGAAATCCTAGTGGTTTGGAGGAGGTCACTGAGATAGAGAAGGGTGAGACCATGGAGGTATTTGAAGATGAGGATGCAAATGATAAATCTGAGGCTGTGCTGGAACGTGAGCCAATGTGGGTCAGAGTGCATGGGACCGATGTGAAGGTGGGTTGGCAGAGCCTGGAGGAAGCTTTATTAAAAAGGGCCTTTGCCCCAGTGTCAATAGAGGGTGAAAAATGAGACTGGCCAAGAGGACATGGGAATTGTCCATAACAAGGGATTGGATGAGGGCTTCAGCATCTGAGGTAGGGCGATTAAAGGAGAGAAAAATTGCATTTATACAGTGCCTTTAATCACCTTGGGATATCTTGAAGCAGTTTACAGACAGTGAATACAATCGCTGTTGCAAAGTAAGAAACACATCATTCAAGTTGTGCACAGCAAGATTCCTCAAACAGCATACGGTCACAGAGTCATACAGCAAGGAAACAGACCACTCAGCCTAGCTCACCCATGCCGATCAAGTTTCCCAAACTAAACTAATCCAATTTGCCTGCGTTTGGCCCATATCCCTCCAAACCATTCCTACTCATATACCTGTCAAAATGCCTTTAACTGTACTACCATTTCCACTGGCAGTTCATTCCATGTATGAACTACCCTCGGTGTGAAAAAGTTGCCCCTCACGTCCCTTTTTAAACCTTAAAACTATGCCCTGTAGTTCTGAGCTCCCCCACCCTAGGGAAAAGGCCTTTGCTATTCACCTTATCTATGCCCCTCCTAATTTTGTAAACCTCCATAAGATCACCCCTCAACCTCCTAAACCCGATCGTGACCAATTAATCCATGTTCATAATTTTGATGCAGGGTTAAATATTGACTCAAGACACCATAGAGAATGCCCCTGTTCTTCCTCAGTTAGTGCTATCGGGCCATTTACCTCCCCCTGAGAGAATAGGTGTCATCTGGGTTTCATATTACAACCAAAAGACTATGTCTCTAAAAGGTAAATGGAAAAGAGCAGTAACACTTAGCAATTAATGTAGTGGTTGTACTGGAGCTCCATTTTGAAGTGTACAAGATGAGTCAGATGAGTATGTGTCTTTCGCTATGTTTAACAGTTATTTTTCCTTCTGGAGGTGCATCACACTCTCAGTGTTAAACTGCAGAGCCAGCCTAGATTTCTACATTCCTCTCAATTCACCTGACTACAAATGTTCCTGGAAATGAGTGCTGTCTGGAAATATTTGAAGTGCTCGCAACATGTTTTTCACAGCGTTATTTTACATTCTTTTATGAGAATATATAAATAAAACTGCATAAATATGATGAAATTTATAGAACTTATAAATTATAATTCACATAACATGTCATTTCCGAAGCCTCAATGCCAAAGTAACTTGCTAAAAGAAGTAAACCTTTTGCACTTTGCATTTGCAGGTCCAATCTTCTGCCATAATGTGAGAGAGTCATTATAGCACATGAGGCCTTTTAGCCCATTAAGTCTATGCTAGCTCTCTACAGAGAGCAATCCAGTCTGTCTCATTCACCAATGAATATCCCAGCCACTGTCTCCTCGTTTTCCTGCATTTTTTTTAAATTCATCTATGGGATGTGGGTGTTACTGGCCAGGTCAATATTCATTGCCCATTCCTAAATGTCAACCACATTGTTGTGGGTCTGGAGTCACATGTAGGCCAGACCAGGTAAGGACAGAAGACTCCTTCCCTAAGAATTTTAGTGCACCAGATGGGTTTTTCTGACAATCAATAATGCTTAAAGTTTGAGAAGATTTGCTTGCAACCAAACCCACAGGCTTGGTGAGCATGTCCACAACCTAATCAACAATGCTTTCATGGTCATCATTAGACTCTTAATTCCAGATTTTTATTGGATTCAGATTCCACCATCTGGGTCCCCAAAACACCACCAGGCCATCACCTCCCCTGGAGAATATTTATTCCCTCATGTGCATTTGACTTCCACCAAACCCTTTGGGCAGCAAGTTCTAGATCATTGTCACTCACACAGAACTTTAAATCTATGTCCCCCAACCTCAGCTTTGTAAGAACGGAAAAATAACACCGTCCAGTTTAACCCCTTCAGCTAAAGACTCACAACATTTCTGCTAGCTTTTTGGATCTTTTTTTTTGACGTTTTGTGACCTTTAATAATTTGTATGGAAATTTCCAAGGTGATTTTCCAACACCCTGAACATTTAAGCCCCACTCACCAAGCCCCACACCACTCCTAGTCACGCGTGAATGCCCCCTGATTCTGATACAAAAGCTTTTGCCTGTGAATTGTAAAACATTGGCTCTAACTTGATGGGGCTCAGCCAAGAAACTCTTACAGTTGAACGGTCTGCCACTAGCATTTACTGTTTGCTCAGGAATAATGGGCAAAAGTTGACAGTGATGCCAGGGCACCTGTTACTTGGCAAGGGTCAGTACTCTTTGTCGAAGAGAAGGGCAAAGGGGCACAAAGTTGTGGAGAGGTAAATCAGTACCATAAAAGCATGAGATATAGGTCATTTTGCCAATACAATGGCATCAGCAAAATCTCTGCAAGCGTAAATGTCGGGATAATTTTCAGCTCTCTTTCCCTTAGAGAGATGGTATTGCGCATTGAGTGAATGATTTAATGTTCCTTTTTCTGCTGATGCAATGACCTGCAGGACAACTCATGGTAAGATTAATTAACAGAGTTTGAAACGTGGTGCCAAGGGATTGGCACCTTGCCCAGACATGGAGCGCACCGAGCTGCCAGCCTTTTAGGCTCTCTGACAATTTGCTTTTAGCTATGAACTGGATGGTACTGCCATGTCGACAAAGAACATTCCAACCCTCACAGAACCCCTCAGCTTCCCAGGTCACTCCATTAAGTCCCCCACCCTGAATCTCAAACCCCAAAAAGGTTCCCATCATTGCTGCACTGGTGGGGCACTGAACCACAATGTTAGCTGTGGCTCAGTGGATAGTAGTGTCACCTTATGAGCCAGATAATATCAGTTCAGGTCCCATTCCTGAGACTCAAAGGTAAATATCTGAGCAGTCATGCCCCATGCAGTTTTGACAGAGTACTCACAGGGACTTTCAAAGTCTTGCTACCCCTCTAAGATGGACATAAAAGATGCTATGGTACCAACACCAATGATATGGCCAATATTTTTTCCTCCACCAATGTACGTTAACAAAAAAGTTTTTCTGGTCGTTATCACATTCATAGGATCATATAATCCCTACAATGCAGATAGAGGCTGTTCGGCCCATCGAGTCTGCACCAGCCTTCCGAAGGGCATCCCACCAGACCCAAAATATCCCTGTAAACCTACATTTACCACGGCAAATCCACCTAGCCTACACATCCCCAGACACTATGGGCAATTTAGTGTGGCCAATCCATCCAACCTGCACATCTTTGGACTATGGAATATTCTGTTAACAGAGTTTGCTGTTTGCAAATTGCTTGTCATATGTCCTCCTTACGGTGACACTTCCAAAATACGTCACGTTGTAATATGTCCTTACATTGGTTCATTGTGTCTTCTGATATGCTCAGTTCAGATTTCCAGATTACGGAACAACATCTATTAATACACTGCACGTGACAGGAAGGCTTCAGAGCAGTATGCTCTGAGTTTTCTAAGGGCCAGCCTATTAGTAGAATAACAACTAATGTCACAGTAAATCCCACTTATCACAGACTTCTCTGCATATTCATTGATCCCTATCTTTACTCTTCATTGGCAGTGAAGGGGTGTCCAGAAATGATTTTTGATACAAATCTCTTTTTATTTTGCAAGGCAGCCATTCAGTCCTCTTTGGAAATATTTATTTAAAGAATACAGTACGGGGCAAGGAAACGCTACTTTATTTTCATAGTCATAGTGTCATACAGGACAAAAACAGACCTTAGGTCCAACCAGTCCATGCCAAGCATAATCCCAAATTAAACTAGTCCCACCTGCCTGCTCCTGGTCCATATCCTTCCAAACCTTTCCTATTCATGTACTTATCCAAATGCCTTTTAAACTTTGTAATTGTACCCACATCAACCACTTCCTCAGGAAGTTCATTCCACAAATGACCACGTCTCTTTAAAAAATTTGTCCCTCATGTCTTTTTTAAATCTCTCTCCTCTCTCCTAAAAACTGTGCCCCCTAGTCTTGAAATCCTTTCATGTTTGATGTCGTGCATTTGACAACTCCATGACCTATGTTTGCAAGGAACAAAAATGTCCAGTCTCTACTTAACACCATGTAGTTTTCATTACTTCTCCATTGGAAATCCTTCTGCTGGTTACCCGTCTGACATGAATGCCTCTTTGCTGAGCGTAGCTACCTTTTACAGTGATCAATGGAAGAGGGATTTGTCCAGTATTGCAGGAAAATTTAACATGTATACCAGCATGTTGCCAGAAATTGAGGCTTTGAATTATAAGGAGAGGCTGGATAGGCTAGGACCTTTCTTCACTGGAGCGTAAGAGGTTGAGGGGTGACCTGGTAGAGATTTATAAAATTATGAGGGTTATTGATAAGGTGAATGGCAGGTGTCTTTTCCCTAGGGTGGGAGATTTCAAAACTCGGGGGCATATTTTTTAAGGAGAGGGATTTTAAAAAGACATGAGGGACAGACAGTGGTTCGTGTGTGGAATGAACTTCCAAAGAAAGTGGTGGATGCAGCTACAGTTACAGCATTTAAAAGACTTTTTGGATAAGTACATGAGTAAGAACTGTTTGGAGGGATTTGGGCCAAGCACAGGCAGGTGGGACTAGTTTAGTTGGGATTATGGTCGGCGTGGACTAGTTGGGGTCTGTTTCTGTGCTATATGACTCTGACTCTACTTATCTGCAGGGATACAGGTACTGGATGCCAACTCAGGTTCAAAGCCAATTTCTCCTCACCAGGGCTGAAGCAGGGTTTGTATATCTGGGATGTTCTCTGGTTGACTGTCTCCCCTCATTGTATGGGTTGTGAAATCCCATGGCTTTTTTGTTTACTTTTGAAGGCCTGTAGACAAATGCAGTTCATCTTTACCACCTCAATTTGTAGTCTTTATTTGGACACAATAATATCATCTTAGAGAGACAGAAGACCTTAATACCCACATGAATACTTTATCAGTGGGTGAGAACTTGTTTACAAACATGGAAGGAATGTTTAGACCACAACATCTATTCTTTCATGGAAAGTGGGTATCTCTGAAAAGACCTTGATTTGTTACTCATCCCTAATTGCCCTTGAACTGAGATGGTCTCTAGTCTATCAGCTCAGAGTCAACCAGTCTGGAATCACATGTAGACCAGACTAGGTAAGGATGGCAGATTTCTTTCCCAAAAGAACATCAGTGAACCTTTTGGGGTTTTAGGGCAATTGATGCTAATTTCATGGTTGCCCCTACTGAGATTAGTTTTATATTCCAGATTTGATTAATTTCGGTTCTGAGGAAGGGTCACCAGACCCAAAACGTTAACTCGTTTTCTCCTTCACAGATGCTGCCAGACGTGTTGAGCTTTTCCAGCAACTTTGTGTTTGTTCTTGATTAATTTAATGTAAGTTCTATCAGTTTCAATATTGACATTTGAACCCATAACTACAAAGCATTAGCCTAGGTCTCTAGTTTGCCAGATGATATTACCACTACGCCACCATCTTCCTATAATTAAGACAACTGTTATCCTGGGAATCCTTCCACTATTTCAAGGTATGGAATCAACAAGTTCTTAAGGAACATATCCAAACTAACAATTTTGCTTGTAGCAACTGCAGTGATAACAATAACACAGGTATAGATGTCACACCATCAGTGTGCAACACAGCACAGTCTGGGATACGATTGAAGGAGCTGGCTTAGAGGCAAGGTATAGGTATTTGGTGGTCATTTGTGTTCTGAATGGTGCACACCTTCCGAAAGTGAAGGGGGGAAAGGGAAGACTAGAAAGGGATAAATATCCTCAGTGCAAGTTGTAACATTTTGACACTTTATCCAGCTTAAATGCATTCTCCCTTGGAAAAAGCTGAACCTCAGAAGGCACAGGAAAGGTTACTAGTAATTTTAATGTTAATTTTAACAATAAACATGCAAATTGATGTGATAATAGCTGGCTGCCTTTAGTTCTAGACCCCTCTAAGACATTCCACAAAACTATAGAATGGTCTCTTTCTGTACTGTGACCATTCAACCCATCATTTCTGTGTTGGCTTTAGAAGAAGTAAAAGTGCAGAGCAAAAGTATCAATCCTCTGCCTTCTCCCCATAACTCTGTACATTCTTCTTTTTGAGATAATAATCAGTAGTCCTGCCCCCTCTGCAACACATTTATTCCAGATCTCAACCACTTGCTGCATGAAAAAAATACTCTTTATGTTGTCATTGTTTCTTTTGCCAATTGTCTTAAATCGGTGTCCTCAATATCTCCCACAATTGGGAACATCTTTTCCCTAACTACTCACCTGTCGAGATTTTGTATTCCGCAATCAAATCACCTCTCAACCTTTTCGTCTTCAGTTATGTAAATCCTCAACCAGTTAACCCTAGAGAGCTGTTTAGTATCGAGTTAAAATAAAATATACATATTCAGGATCATAAGGAACAAACTGGGACAAATGAAAGTGGAAGAAAACACTATAATCTGAAGAGGACTTACAGAAAGGCTTTGGGAAAAGGGCTTGGTGATAACAGTGTTAAGGCAGATCTATGGGATGGGGGTGACACTGATCAGGCCAACATTTTTCACCCCTTCCTAATTACACTTGAAAAGGTGTTGCCTTGAACCACTGCAAGCCATGAGGCGTAGGGACACACACATATTGCTGTTGGTGAGTGAGTTCCAGGGTTTTGACGCAGCGACAGTGAAGGAATACTGATTTAGTTCCGAGTCAGGATGCTAAGTATCATTTGGAAGGGAAAACCTGAAGGTGGTGGTGTTCCCCATGCATCTGCTGCCATTATCCTTCCAGGTTGGAGAGGTCCTGGGTTTCGAAGATGCTGACTTAAGTTCTCTCTCGTTTTGTCTCTGAGGTTTGTGTGCAGCAATGAAGTCAATGCCTTGGCAGGCAGCTGTGCAGCTTAGAGGCAGCATTGGTGCTGTTCTATAAATGGCTTATCTGCCCCACTGGGAATAAAACCTGCTGGATCTCTTTCAGTCTTTCTTCTTGATAAGATGAATAATTCCAGGGATCAAAACAATACTAGCTACCCTGCAAAAAGAGTCCAACTGCTCTTCTTTCTAAACCATGAACCAAAGAGAAATTTGCCCCAAGCCCATGATGTGGCGTCTGTGATGCAGATGGGTTAGTAATTAGTGTTATCCTTTACATTGCCTGCAACCAAGTTAGAATTACAAAGCAATTCATAAATAATGTTGTGACTCTTGGGGACCAATTAAATTCCAGAGTCAGGAGGTCTCTCCATTACTTTAATAAATTTAAGTGGCCTTTACTCTGTAGCTACTTCAACTTTGAGCAGGGAACAGCCATGAACCAAAGCAACCAAGGTACAAGGGACAGTTTTCTAGTCCCGTCTTGATGAGAAAACACTGGACATCTGATCACCTATTTTGAACTCCACTTTCTCTCCTTCCATGACAAACTACGCACATTGTCTCATTAATCTTTCCAGTTTAATTACAATGCAGATTGCAAACAAGATCAACTTCCATTTTACTATTTTATCAAACATGTTCAGTACAGCATAGGATTAGATACTGAGTAAAGTTTCTTCTACACTGTCTCCATCAAACACTCTCAGAACAGATACAGCACAGGGTTAGATACTGAGTAAAGCTCCCTCTACGCTGTTTCCATCAAACACTCAGAACAGATACAGCACAGGGTTAGATACTGAGTAAAGCTCTCTCTACCCTTTTAAACTGAAAGTAAAACCTCCTCGACACTGTCCCCATCAAACAGTTCCAGGGCAAATGCGGCGCAGGGTTTAGATAAAAAGTAAAGCTGCCTTTTGCGCTGACCCTATGAAACACTCTCAGGACAGGTACAACACAGGGTTAGATACAGACCAGAGCTCCCTCTACACTGTTCCAATCAATTTTCCATCCTTGATAGTCACTCTCCTGACTTGGAACAAACCTACCGCTCTTTCAGTGTTGCTGAAAAAGACCTGAAACTCACTCCCTAACACCAAATAGACTGCAGAGGTTCAAGAAGGCAGCTCACCACCACCTTCTGGATAAATGCTGGTCCAGACCACAAAGCCCACGTGCCCTGAATGAACAACAACAAACATGACACAACATTAATGGAGTGGTGACAAATGACAGTGATCAATCTCTATCAATGAGTCTATCACAGGCCCAGGCATGAGGTGACGAATACCCCCAGGAGAAGAGAGAACCATGGTTTCAAATTTTCCTGTTCTTCCAAAAACTCCACTCGATACACATCATGTCTCAAATTATTCATAAACATAAAATGCTTTTCTTCGCAGAGAAATCCATTTTATATTTGAATAAATCAATACTAATTGCTTTCGCTATCGCTCGAGAGAAGATGGTCCATAAATTGATCACTGACTCATTGAAATATTTGTTTCAACAGATTTTTTTAAATTTAAGTGTCTTCATGTGCAAGCAGGAATGGCCTCTCAATGTCCATTTTATCAGTTCAAAAAACAGCAACTATATCACCACACAACTTTCCCTTTGCCAGGGAGGAAATTCTGAATTTTACCTACTCAAACCCAACGGGCAGAGTCAGAAACCTGAGTGTTGTTCCCAGTCTGGCTCCCAAACCATCCCCCAGCTTTAGTACAGTGACCCCCACCCCCACAAACAACACCTGGTCTCAATGGCCTCACCACCACCCACCTGAGCATATTAGCCCCACCTCCGTCTGAGCACTGTGATGCCCACCCCAATCTGATTAGAGTGGTTCTGGCTACCCCAGGAGCACAGTGTCCCTCACCCTAACCTGAGTACAGTGTCCCTACAACAACCCTCAACCCCCAAACACAGTGTCCCTCACCCACACCTGAGCACAGCCTCCCTCACCCCCACTGGAACCCAGCCTCCCTTACCCCAACCTGCGCATCGTGTCTCACCCCCACCTGAGCACAGCCTCTCCTGCCCCCACCTGAACATAGTGTCCCTCACCCCCACCTAAACACAGTCTCCCTCACCCCTACCCGAGCGCAGCCTCCCTCAGCCCTACCCGAGCGCAGCCTCCCTCAGCCCCACCCGAGCGCAGCCTCCCTCAGCCCCACCTGAGCATAGTGTCCCTCACCCCCACCTGAGCATAGTGTCCCTCACTCCCACTGGAACACAGCCTCCCTCACCCCCACCTGAGCACAGCCTCTCTTACCCCACCTGAACATAGTGTCCCTCACTCCCCATCTGAACACAGCCTCTCTTACCCCTACCTGAACACAATGTTCCTCACCCTCACCTGAGCACAGCAATTAACCAGAGCTCCAGACCCCACTTATTGTTCCCTGGTGTATCTCCATGTCTTGAGCCCCGCTTAATGATCACTGTATACCTGCCATCTGTAATCAATACGATTATTGATAAGCTTATTAGATCTGTCTTAGCTCCTTAGCTCCATTTTCCTGTCTGTCCCCTCATTGCTCAACTATCTGTCTTGGTTATAGACGTTTTCTAATCAACCTGTTCAGAGATTTTATTACACACAGGTGGGTCTTGAACCTGGGTCTCATGGACCAGAATTGGGATACTATCCCTGCTCCATAAGAATGTTCTGTCTTGGTTATATTCAATAATCCAGCCTCTACTGCTCTCTGTTGTGAGGAATACCAAAGACTAATTACACTCTGAGGAAATTTCTCCCCATTTCTGTCTTAAATGTAAGACCATTTATTTTTAAACCGTGTCCCTAGTTTTCAATTCTCCCACAAGTTGAAACATCCTCTCAGTGTTCACCCTGTCGAGGTCTAAAAAATTTTATATGTTTCAATAAGACCACTTCTCATGCAGGTAAACTCCAATGAGTATGGATCCAATCTACTCAGCGTTTCTTCCTAAGACAAACTCTTCATCTCAGGAATCAGTGGAGCGAACCTTCTCTGAACTATTTCCAACACATGCATAGGAGGCAGAAGGAGGTAGAACAGTGTCTGGTAGTCCAGACGCAATCTCACTGATACCCTGGGCAGTTACAGCAACTCCTCTGTACTTTTATACTCCATCCTTCTTGTAATAAAGGTCAACATAACTCTTGCCTTGCTAATGACTTTCAGCACCTCCAATTTAACTCATTGTGATTGATGTGCAGGGAGACCCAGACTCCCCTGTACCACAGCATTGTGCATACTCTCTCCACTTAGATAATATCCTGCTTTTCTATTCCTCCTACCATATTTCACATTTTCCCATATTTTCCATCTGCCATTTTCATGCCCACCTACTTACAACTTCTACTGCCTTGTAACCTTTCCTTTGCCAGTGAGAAGTATGTATACAGTTTGGGAAGCATTGCCTTCTCTCCTCTGTTGCTTATAAATTTTTTTTATTATATGCTAGTTTTCACCCATATTCCAGTCACTTATTTTAATTTATCCTTTGTTGGTGTCTTACATTGTCCACTGTCTCCTGGGCTACACTTAATCTTTGGATCTTTTTACATCTTTTCTTTCCATTTGATGCTATCCTGAAACATGTTGTTTAGCTATCCTTCTCCCAGCATCTCTTTTTTCCTGAATGGACTATATCTTTGAAAATTATGAAACATCTCCTTAAATATCTGATACAGCTTCTCCACTGTCTTACCATTTGACCTTTTTATTCCCATTCCACTTCAGCCAACTTCATACCCAAATGTCTTCATTGCCTTGAGGTTGCAAGGCAGTAATTTCAGAATCAGATTTCTTGCCCTCAAACTGAATGTGAAATGCTACAATTACTCTTAATGAGAGGGTCCTTAGGGTCATTAATTAATCCCATCTCGCCTCTACTCAGGGCTCATTATTTCTGTCCCTATCCCTGGGGTTGAGTGTATAAAATACAGAAACTTCTCACTGGCAGAAGGAAGGTTACGAGGCAATAGAAGTTGTAAGTAGGTGGACATGAAATTACTAGGTCTAAAATAGACTGTTTCCTGGTTCTGGAATGCATTGTTTATAGAAACTGTATCGGTTATGCACTTTGAACTCATCCTCTAGGCAACTTTGGCCATTTTAGTTTGTCTAATCTTTGTAAAGAATAAAATCTCCAATGATTGGCACCTTTCTTCCAAACCCCTATTTATGTCCTGATTTATACTTTGTTCTTCAGTTCAGCTACTGTCAGAAGGCCTATAAACCACTCCAAGTGTCCTTTTTCTTTTGCTATTTCTTATTTCTGCCCTATCTATTTTGAATCTCTGAAGCAAAAACATTTCTCATGACCGTATTAATCTTGTCCTTCATTAACAGAACCACCCCACCTCCCTTTTCTTTCTTCCTGATCTTCCAAAAATGTCAAATACCTTTGAATATTTAGGGTGCAGCCATGGTCTCTTTGTCTCCTCCATTTCTACTTATTCTATCATTATAGATGCCCTTACTCTGATCACAGACCAAATCTAAAGCACCAAAGTTAAAATTTGTGAGTGCCTCCTGGTAACATATCCTCTCTCTAATGTGTCACAGTATCCAAAACACTGAAGTCAGCTCATCAACTCAGACCATTCCATCCCAACTCCCTACCTACACTCACCTTTACTGGCTTCATCCCCCCCTCCTTGACCTGTCCATCTTCTCTCCACCTATCTGCTCCTCTATCCACCTTCTATCACTGCCTCCCCCTCTCTCTATTTATTTCAGAGCCCCCTTCCCCTCCCCCATTTCTGAAGAAGTGTCCAGACCCAAAACATCAGCTTTCCTGCTCCTCTGATGCTGCCTGGCCTGCTGTGTTCATCCAGCACCACACCTTGTTATCTCAGGCTCTAGCATCGGCAGTTCCCACTAACTCAGACTGCTGTTCCTTGAGTTGCAGATAAAGGCTTTAGTTGTGGATCATTCTAATGTCTACCAGCATCCAGATGCTACAGCTGCAACACATTACCTGCCTTATCATCTTTATTGTGTTTAATTGAATTAATCAGGTTTCAAATTTAGAAATGTCACTCAATTGTTATTTGTGGTTATATCAGATTATTTAATCAGTTAAGCTAAAAATTTAATGCAATGCTCATATCTTCCCGATGCCAATTTAAAATACTGCCCATGTTTAGAGCAGTAAAATCTTAAAATCTCACCAAACAATTACCTACCTGTTCAGCTAATTAAGGATTTGAAAGAAATATATAAAAAACAATATCGTCTTCGTTCTCTGCACCAAATTCCCAAGTTAACACTCGTACCTTATCACACTTGGTCTTCAACATTGTCTGTATGATAGCAAAACCTATCCACTTTTATAGTGAATCAATGACTCACACCCAAGTTGTAGTTGTGAAGGCAGTTTCCTGCAGTTGATTAACCAATAATTGCTAGTGCTGAGTATTTTGTGTCAAACAGGCTCATTAAGTACAAAAACAAAGTTGCTGGAAAAGCTCAGCGGGTCTGACAGCATCTATGAAGGAAAAAACAGAGTTAACGTTTCGGGTCTGGTGACCCTTCCTCAGAACCCTTTCTGTTTTTTTCCTCCACAGATGCTGTCAGACCTGCTAGGCTTTCCCAGCAACTTTGCTTTTGCTCCTGATTTACAGCATCTGCAGTTCTTTCGGTTTTTACTTCGGCTCTATATGTAGCTTGCAGTCTTAAAGTTCTAAGTCAGAGTTTGTTTGGTCATTGAAATTAGAACTTTATTTATTACTCTTGCTCTTGACAGATTCAAAATGAACTTTCCTCTACACTGTCTTATCAAAGACTCCCAGGGAAGATACATATAGTGATTGGAATGGGGTCAGCCAGATGGACCTCATAGAATATGAGTTCCCTTATTGGGGCTGTTAACCTGGTCCAATCAGGGAGCCCTGGCTGACAGATATAAACAGGAGTGTGGGGCCCTCTTGTGGTACCTGTTTCAGTTCCGGTTCCTAGCCCTGGACCGACAGACCTGGTTCAAGCCCCACCTGCTCCGGAGGTCTGTAGTAACATCTCCAAACAGGATGATCAGGAAAATAGGTTGAATAAGCAGGAATGTCAGAGGTTCTGTTCACTCTGAGAGCTGGCTCTGAGTCATGTATTATCCACATGTAAATAAAGGGTGACTTGGTGACAGAATACTGGCTTCTGTGGAGTTATTTCACTACAGAATGGGTTAGAAGGGTTAGTCATCAATTCACTATAGAAGTGGATAGGTTTTGCTATCATACAGCCATTGTTGAAGACCAAGTGTGATAAGGTACGAGTGTTAACTTGGGAATTTGATGCAGAGAAGGAAGGCGATATTGTTTTTTTTTCAAATCCTTAATTAGCTGGACAGGTAGGTAATTGTTTGGTGAGATCTTAAGATTTTACTGCTCTAAACATGGGCAGTATTTTTAAATTGGCTCCCACTACACTGCTCCCATCAAACACTCTTGAGTCAGGTACAACACAGCTCGTTAAGTGAAGTTGTATTTCACAGAATCATAGAATCCCTACAGTGTGGGAACAGGCCCTTCGGCCCAACAAGCCCACACCGAACCTCAGAGCATCCCACCCAGACCCATCCCCCTATAACCCACCTAATCTACACCTCCCTGAATACTATGGGCAATTTAGCATGGCCAATCCACCCTAACCTGCACATCTTTGGACTGTGAGAGGAAACCAGAGCACCCAGAGGAAACCCACACAGACACAGGGAGAATGTGCAAACTCCACACAGACAGTCGCCCGAGGCTGGAATCGAACCTGGGTCCCTGGCGCTGTGAGGTAGCACTGCTAACCACTGTGCCACCGTGCCACCCGTATTTCTTTACCTTGCTTCAGTAAACTTCCAGTTCCTACCCAGAAATGATCAAGAAATGGTTAACATGTGTCATCAACTTACACAAAGAAGATAACATGTCTGCTGCCACCCATCTGCTCAACACCCACCCCCTCTCCAGCTGCTTCCTCCAGAGCCTCTGTCACTATCTAATTTGGTGATTTACGCTGCGTGCATATTAATGAGCAGCAAATAACAGGGACCTCCCTTGACTATCAGGAGCATCCAACAGACAGAACTGGGAACACTGACGGATTCTGATAATTCAGCCCATCCATACTGGACAGGGTCACTCCCAGTTAGTCGCAGCTACCATGGTAAACCCATCAGGCACATTAACGCCAAGATTTCCCAGCCACACAGGCTGTCAATCATTGGTCAGTGGCTGGCACCCTTGCCCATGAATCGATGAACTGTCAGTTCAAGTCCCAGTCCTGAGTGTAAAAATCGAGCATGACTCTCCCATTGCATACTGGGAGAGATGGCGTCCCACTCTACTTTCAATAGAACATAGAACAGTACCCACTTTGGCTCACGATGTTGCGCCGAACATGACGCCAAATTAAATTAACCCTTTCTGCCTGCCATGGTCTTTATCCCTCCATTCCTTGTTTATTCACGTGCTTACCTAAAAGTTCCTTTAACACCCCTATCGTATCTGCCTCCACCACTAGGCCTGACACCATGTTCCAGGCACCTACCACTCTTTGTGTAAATAAAACTTGCCCCTCACATCTCCTTTGAACTTTCCCTCTCTCACCTTAAATGCCCCCTAGTATTAGGCATTTCAGCTCTGGGGAAAATTATTCTGACTGTCAACCCCACCTACGCCTCTTGTAATTTTATAAACTTCTATAAGGTTTCCACTCAGCCTCTGCTGCTCCAGAGAAAACAATCCTCGTGTCCAGTTTCTCTTTAGAGCTTGTACCCTCTAATCCAGGCAGCATCCTGGTAAATCTCTTCTGCACACTCT
Source organism: Rhincodon typus (assembly GCF_021869965.1). Lineage (NCBI taxonomy): Eukaryota > Metazoa > Chordata > Chondrichthyes > Orectolobiformes > Rhincodontidae > Rhincodon > Rhincodon typus. The sequence continues at coordinate 15,358,124 of NC_063368.1, forward strand.
CCAAAGGTTCCACATCCTTCCTGTAATGTGGCAACCAGAATTGAAGGCAATACTGTAAATTTGGCCGAACCAAAGTCTTATAAAGCAGAGATAGTAGGAACTGCAGATGCTGGAGAATCCGAGACAACAAGGTGCAGAGCTGGATGAACACAGCAGGCCAAGCAGCATCATAGGAGCAGAAAGGCTGACGTTTCAGGCCGAGACCCTTCATCAGAAATGGGGGACGGGAAGGGAATTCTGAAATAAATAGGGAGAGAGGGGGAGGCGGATAGAAGATGGATAGAGGAGAAGATAGGTGGAGAGGAAACAGACAGGTCAAGGAGGCGGGGATGGAGCCAGTAAAGGTGAGTGTAGGTGGGGAGTTAGGGAGGGGATAGGTCAGTCCAGGGAGGACGGACAGGTCAAGGGGGCGGGATGAGGTTAGTAGGTAAGAGATGGGGGTGTGGCTTGAGGTGGGAGGAGGGGATAGGTGGGAGGAAGAACAGGTTAGGGAGGCAGGGACGAGCTGGTTTTGGGATGCAGTAGGGGGAGGGGAGATTTTGAAGCTTGTGAAATCCACATTGATACCATTGGGCTGCAGGATTCCCAAGCGGAATATGAGTTACTGTTCCTGCAACCTTCGGGTGGCATCGTTGTGGCACTGCAGGAGGCCCAGGATGGACATATCGTCTGAGGAATGGGAGGGGGAGTTGAAATGGTTCGCGACTGGGAGGTGCAGTTGTTTATTGCGAACCGAGCGTAGGTGTTCTGCAAAGCGGTCCCCGAGCCTCCACTTGGTTTCCCCGATGTAGAGGAGGCCACAATGGGTACAGCGGATGCAGTATACCACATTGGCAGATGTGCAGGTGAACATCTGCTTGATGTGGAAAGTCTTCTTGGGGCCTGGGATGGGGGTGAGGGAGGAGGTGTGGGGGCAGGTGTAGCACTTCCTGCGGTTGCAGGGAAAAGTGCCGGG
>NC_063368.1:15359478-15384034 GCF_021869965.1 Rhincodon typus
CATCCCAAAACCAGCCCAGCTCGTCCCCGCCTCCCTAACCTGTCCTTCCTCCCACCTCAAGCCACATCCCCATTTCCTACCTACTAACCTCATCCCACCCCCTTACCTGTCCGTCCTCCCTGGACTGACCTACCTTCTCCCTACCTTCCCACCTACACTCACCTTTACTGGCTCCATCCCCGCCTCTTTGACCTGTCTGTTTCCTCTCCACCTATCTTCTCCTCTATCCATCTTCTATCCGCCTCCCCCTCTCTCCCTATTTATTTCAGAACCCCCTTCCCGTCCCCCATTTCTGATGAAGGGTCTAGGCCTGAAACGTCAGCCTTTCTGCTCCTATGATGCTGCTTGGCCTGCTGTGTTCATCCAGCTCTGCACCTTGTTGTCTCTTATAAAGCAGCACCATCACTTCCTGACTCTTGTACTCAGTGTAATAGTTTATCTGCATTTATTGGCTGAAGCTGCTTTGTGCTTGTTTTCTTGGTCACTGCATCAGGAATTTCTTCTGACAAAGACTAATTTCCATTCTTAAAATTGATCTGAATCAACTTTTCTCTCCTTTTCTTGGCAGAGTGTTTGGCTGGGCGATCATGGCGACATCCTCTCTGAACATGTTGATACCGTCAGCAGCCAGAATCCATTTCAGCTGTGTTATATTAATCAGGATTCTCCAAGGTCTGGTCGAGGTGAGTGGGCAAAATGTTGCTCGATAAAGCACAAGGGAAACCATTCAATTCACCTCTCTCTATCAACCTCAATTTCCTAAATTAGCCTCCAACTACATTTCAAAACGCCCTCGAATCTCCACAACCTTAAGTGCAGGATTAGTCAATATCTGGGAGTAGGGAACGTCAAGTTGATAAAGAGCCAGGAGAAGATGCTTCAGTTTCTAAGGGTGTCTCAAATTAGGGGCTGTAAGAAACAACAGAGTTGTGAACACAGCGCAGTCCACCTCGCAAGCCAACCTTCCATCCATTGACTCCATCTATAATTCTCGCTGCCTTAGGAGGGCAGCCAACATTATCCAACACCCCTCCCACCCCAGTTATAATCTCATCCAACCTCTTCTGTCAGGCAGAAGATAAAAAAGCTTAAACACATATCGCAATAGATTCAAGAACAGCTTCTTCTCCACTGTTCTTAGACTTCTGAATGGACCTCTCAAATTTTAAATTGAATGTTGATCTCGCTCTTTGTGCACCTTCTCTGTAGCCATAACATTGTATTCCTCGCTCTGTTCTATTACCCTAATGCACTTTGTATGGTATGATCTGCCTGTACTGCACGCAAAACAAAACGTTTCACTGTACCTCGGTGCACGTGACAATAATAAATCAAATTTTAAAAAAATCAAATCATAAAGTCACTTACCTCATTAAATAATTCATGAGAAAAACAGAAATTGCTGGCAAAACTATAGTGAAACCCGTTATCTCCACGGATGCTGCCAGATCTGCTGAGTTTTTTCAGCAATTTTTGTTTTTGTTTCTGATTTCCACCATCTGCTGTTTTTGTAAAGACTTCAGGAGTAACTCTGTGGTGAGAGTGTGTAGCTTGCTACAGTGGATGAGGTGAGCAGATAAGATGTAATTAAGAAAAAACTAGACAGACTCATTTTATTCTTCCATGGTATCAAGGCGCAAGACCAGCATTTGTCACCCATTCCAATTAGGCTTGAACTGAGTGACTGAGGACTGTTTTTGAGGACAGTTTGAGGAGTTTGGGTCTGTACTCATCGGAGTTGAGAAGGATGAGAGGCAGTCTTACTGAAACATACAAGGTTCTCAGGGGTCCTGACAGGATAAATGCAGAAAGGATGTTTCCCTTTGTGGGAGAGTCCAGGACCAGAGGGTGTAATCTCAGAATAAGGGGTCACCCATTTATGAGATAGAATCATAGAAGTCTCCATCACAGAAAAAGTCACTTTGGCCCATCGAGCCAGCACCGGTCAAAAACAAGCGCCTAACTATTTGCTTGAGGAGGAATTTATTTCCTCAGAGGATAGTAAATCTGTCGGATTCTTTCCTCAAAAGGCTGTTGAGTCTGGGTCATTAAGTATGTCCAAAGCTGAGATAGACAGAATTTTAAACAGTAAGGGAATCAGGGGTAATGGAGAAAAAGCAGGAAACTGGAGTTGATGACTCTGAGATCAGCCATGATCTCATTGAATGGTGGAGTAGAATTGATTGGCTGAATGGCCTACTTCTGCTCTTATGAGTGGCAGAGGGCAATTAAGAGTTAAGGACATCACTGTGGGCATAGAGTGGAATGTAGGCCAAACCAGATAAGCACGGCAAATTTCCCACCCTAAAGGGTATTAGTGAGCCAAGTGCATTTTCATAACCAGTGTTGTCATGGTCACTATCACGAAGATGAGCTTTGTATTGAATTCACATTCTAATGGTTGCTAAGGTGAGATTCAAACCCACGATTAGACTTACCGTTCTGGCAGACATGACCACGACACCACCATTGCCCTGGTATGATAAAGAAAGGAATAGGTGGTTAAGCGGGGAGGATGAAATGAAGATGATAGAGTGGGAGGAAGCTCAAGGGGAGCATAAACACTGGGATGGACCTGTTCTGTATCTTTCATTTCTTTTTGACACTGAGCCAAACATACCGATTTTGTATTTTGCCTCCAATCTGAGCTGAGTCAGCAACTATGTTGAATGCCCGGGTGATAGGCAGCAGAAATCTCTGTCCCTTCCTTGGTCATCGCTATTAGATGATTACTGCCTGAGAGGCAAGGTCAGGCCTGTGATATCTTTAATAGGTTTTCAACATCCACCCTTCACACTGTGACATGAAGGACAGCCACTTGGTGAGGAGTTTAACAGCGGTTGCTCTCCACCCATCAGGGACATGGGGTCATGCATTTAGCAAGACATTGGACAGGGTGCAGACAGGATATTCCAGAATGGTATCAGGGATAAGGGACTTCAGATGAGAGGAGCTGGAATTTGTCCCCTTGAAATTTTTTAGTTCACTCGTGTGACATGGGCGTCGCTGGCTGGTTATTATTTAACCCTGGTTGCCTTTGAGAAGGTGATGGTAGTGAGCTACCTTCTTGAATTACTACGGTCCTTGTGCCATAGGTAGGTCCACAATGCCCTTAGGGAGGGAATTCCAGGATTTTGGCCCAGTGATATATTTCCAAGTCAGGATGGTGGAATTTGCAGATGGTAGTGTTCCCATGCATCTGCTGCCCTTGTCCTTCTCGGTGGTAATGGTCATGGAAAGTGCTGCCTAAGAAGCCTTGGTGAATTTCTGCAGTGCACCTTGTAGATAGTTATCACTGCTGCTCCTGGTGGAGGGAGTGGATGTTTGTGGATGTGGTGCCAATCAAGTGGGCTGCTTTGTCCTGGATGGTGATAAGCTTCTTGAGTGTTGTTGGAGCTGCACCCATCCAGGCAAGTGCAGAATGTTTCATCAAACTCCTGATTTGTGCCTTGTAGATGGTGAACAGGCTTTGTGGGTCAGGAGGTGAGTTCCTCTCTGCAGTATTCCGAGCCTCTGAATGGCTGTTTGTAGCCACAAGTTTCAGGTGAGATTTAATAGAGCTGCTCCAGGAATTTGATAGAGTAAAACGGGAAGCTATTTTCAATGGCAGGTGGGTCAATGACCAAAACGCACAACTTTGAAATAATTGGCCAAGGAAACAAAGGGGACTCTTCTGTTTAACGCAACAAGTTATTGTGATTTAAACTTCATAACTTGCAACAATCATAGCAAGAGATTCCAGAGTAACCTTCAACAGCGAATTAGTTCAATACCAAATAAGAAAATAAAATGCAAGGCTATTGGGAAAGAACAGGACAATGAATGTTGACCCAGCCTGCAATGCCTGTGTCCCACGAATGAATAAAATAAATCACATTGAACAGGATTTTCAAAGAACTGGGATGTGCATAATGGGCTGAATGGTCTCCTTCTGTGCTGTAAGGTTCCTTGATTCTATAAACCAGACCCTGCAGGGAGACGAGTGATGAACATGTAAATTATATCTTACATACTGGACAATAATCAATTAAAAAATTGACCTCGCCTCTCACTTTCTGTGGCAGGATCATCTGTGAGACAACAAATTTACTTTAATTGTCTCTGGCAAGGCCAGACCCTACAATATGATGTTTTCTTGTATTCTATTGCCTGCAGGGGGTTACATATCCAGCATGCCATGGAATTTGGAGCAAATGGGCACCTCCCTTGGAACGAAGCCGGCTCGCTACTACCTCCTTCTGTGGTAATCGATCCCTTTAGACCTTTAAACAATAGACTGTTTCATAGGTTGGTCAGACAGAGGCCTGACCTGCGTTTTATGAAGGTAGTGTCTGTGCTGCCACTGGCAACTGTGGGCAATTACGCATATGCGCTCATGCGGGACTGAGCGTGTGCACTGTTCCAGACTCTAATGCCGTTCACCTAGACTTTACATAGATGGGTCATAGTTGAAAAAACATTCCAATCTCTCTATGGCACCCTTAAGTCCTTTAACCCTTTGGGCCAATCTCTACTCCCTGTTAGGGAATGGACATCAGCTAAATTCGGCCTTACCTTTGTCCGCTAAAGTGTGATGACCGAGTGGAATTATTGCTGGACTGTGAATCCAGAGAACCAGGTAATGTTCCAGGTGACCCAGGTTGGTTTGAATCCTGCCACAGCAAATGGTGGAATTTGAATTCAATAAAAATCTGGAACTAGGAGTCTAGTGAAACCATTGTCAATTGTAGGAAAAACCCATTTGGTTCACTGATGTCCTTTAATGAAAGAAACTGACACTCCTCATTTCTAATCTCCTGCTCTTTCCTTGTAACCTTTGATTCCCCTATTGATGAAGAATTTATCTATCTCAGTCTTAAATAAACACAGGAACTCTGACCCCCACAGCTTTCTGAGGCAAGGAGTCCCAAAGACTCACAACCCTCTAACAGATAGAAATTCTTCCTTATCTCAGTCTTTAATTGGGGTCTCTTTATTCTGAGACTATACCCTTTAGTTCTAGACTCTCCCATGAAGGGAAACATCCTCTCAGCATTTACCCTGTTAAGACCTTTAAGAATCCTATATATTTCAATGAGATCACTCCCCATTCTTCTAAACTCTAACGAATGGAATCCCAACCTGTTTAGCCTTTGCTCATAAGACAATCCCTCCATACTGAGGGTCATCCTAATAACCTTTATCCAAATTGCCTCCAATGCAATAATATCTTTCCTTAACTAAAGGTATCAAAACTGCTCACAGTACTGTTCCAGATGTGGTCTCACCAACACCTTGTACAGTTGCAATAAGAATTTCCTGCTCTTATACTCCAACACCCTTGAAATAAGGACCATTAGCCTTCCTGATTATCCACTGCACCTCTGTGCAGCTTTCTGTGTTTTGTGCCCACAAGTCCCTTTCTGTTGCAGCCTTCTGCAATTTTTCCCCATTTGAAATATGGTCTTGGGGACAGAAAATATAAAAGATAGGCCCTTGTTTATTAGTAAGTAATTTTAAGGATGTTTGTTCAATTTTATTAAGAAGCATCAACTTAGATATGATAAATTAGCTAAATATGTATAGAAAGTATACAACGCTTGATAGTTGAGAGTGGTTCACTGACGTCAGGGGACAAATGGTTGATTGGCTAAATTTGTGTTGATTTCAGTAGCTTGTATAGTCAACATCTAGCCTATGTGATGGGGAAGCCTTCCCTGGGTCTTCCCCATTTTTCCTGGTCCATCTTTCATGTGAAGCTGCCTGTTTTGCACTGCCACTTGAAGTAGACTGGTTTTGGCTCCAAGCACTTATTAATCTACTTTTTGTTTTACTAGTGGTGCTCTAAAGCATCTATCCTGCAGATTTGCCAACTTTGGTTGAAGGCCTGCCTGGAATTCTCACTCGAAGCTGAACATCTTGCGTACTGAAGAATCATTGAATCACTACAGTGCAGAAAGAGGCCATTCAACCCATTGAGTCTGCACTGACCCGCCAAAGAGCATCCCATCCAGACCCACCCCACCATCCCATCCCAGTGACCCGGCTGCTTTGGTGCTGTGCGATTGGTAATTCCAGTTGTGACATTAAACAATCTACCCTCTCAGATGGTCATTAAAGATTCCTTGTGGTGCTATTTTGAAGATGAGCAGGAATGTTCTACCTGGAGTCTTTTATCCCTCAATCAACATCATAAAAATAACTTGGCCCTTAATCTCCAAGGCACAGTCCAGCAGGACCTTCAGATCCCCATCCGAAAAGCAAAGTGGTGATTACCCTCTGCCTGACATGTCCAGGACAAATAAAGTGAACTATGCCAGCGATTCACAGGTATACAGATGGCATTAAGGATGGCACTGGTGCCAGGAATCCTTGATGGTACCCATCTGGGTGTCCAGGGAGAATAAAACAGGCCATAAGAGTGTGCTACACAGGTAAAGAGGTGTGTTTGGGAAGATAGCACGAGAAACCCTCATGACACCCACCAAAACTGAGACTTAGCCAATTTCTGATAAGATTCAGACAAATATTGAATGTTGGAAAACATTTAAGGGGCTGAATAGCCTCCGCCCATTGCTCATGTTCCACTGTTTAAGAATGTCCCACCTCAGCAGTATTTTGTGATGCGCACTCTTTCTTTTGCAGGTTCCTATGCAGGGGCAGTGATAGCAATGCCACTGGCAGGGGTCCTTGTCCAGTACTCAGGGTGGTCTTCAGTCTTCTATGTCTATGGTATGTATTGTATTATCATGAAGTATGTTAGACTAAGTAAGTTAGAGAAAGGGGTAACTGTAACAGTCATAGAAAGAAGTGGCATGCACTCATGAACATAGAATCCCTACAGTGAGAAAGCAGACCATTCGGCCCATTGAGTACACATCAACCCGCCAAAGAGCATCCCACCCAGACCCAGCCCCCTACTCTATCCCTGTAACCCTGCATTTCCCATGGCTAATCCACCCTAACCTGCACATCTTTGGACTGTGGGAGGAAACTGGGGCACCCTAAGGAAACCTACACAGACACAGGGAGAATGTACAAACCCCACACAGACAGGTACCCGAGGGTGGAATTGAACTCAGATCCCTGGTGCCGTGGGGCAGCAGTCCTAACCACTGAGCCACCATAGAGAAAAATGAGAGAATTAACGAAAATAGGCGTGTGTTCTCATAACTGCTGACATGGTATTGGGGGTCAGTTAGCTCAGATTACCATGACAGTTCCACTTTCTTGGCCTTGTCTTTCATCTGAGGCGTGGTGACCCTCAGATTAAACTCACCACCAGCCTTAATCTAATGAGATAGCAGCCTGATGGGTCTGTAGCAACTTTAGGAACATAGGAACAGGAATAGGCAATTCAGCCCCTTGAGCCTGTTCCACCATTGAATGAGACCATGGCTGATTCCACATAATTCCACATAACCACCTTTGGCCCATATCTCTTCACACCTTTGCTTAAGAAAAATTTATCGAGCTCAGATTGAACATTAATAACCGATCCAACATCCACTGCCATTTGTGGAAGAAAGTTACAAACATCTACCATCCTTTGTGTGTAGAAGTGCTTCCTAACATCTCTCCTGAAGGGTCTGGCCCTCATTCTCAGGCCATGCCCCCTTGTTCTAGTATCCCCAACCAGTGAAATAGTTTATCTACCCTGTCACTACTCTGACATTCTCTTTACCTTACCTAGAAATGTTAAAGTGAAGGGTTCCGACCCGAAACGACAACTTTCCTGCTCCTCTGTTGCTGCCTGGCCTGCTGTGTTCCTCCAGCCCCACACTGTGTTATCTCTGACTCCAGCATCAGCAGTTCTTGCTATCTCATAGTAAAGTTTGCTTGTTTTACAGCTAGCAATCCTTCAGAGTTATTGGAGCAATGACAACCCAATGGTAGTATTTGTTCTAGGGTCAACTTTCAACTTGGATATTTGTTGTGCTAGCGTTTCTGTCCAAAAATATATGGTACATTCAGGGTCACAGAGAATGATTCACTCCTGCTTGGTACTATGTTGCTCATGTATTTGTCTCGGTGTAGAGAGAATGATTCATTCCCATCTGTTCCCTTTGGCTCGTGTCAATCTCAGTGTTGGCTCTGGTGCACAGAAAATGCACATCTACTTTGCTGTAAGAAAATAAGCTTTGTTCACTTACATACTAAGCTAATTCATGGGGGCTTTATAAAATGATAATTGATATAAAGAGATTCAAGACCTGTTAACAAAGAGTTTTTGTCCAACAGCTTTGTTTTAAGGGCTGTCTTCAGTGAGTGAGAGAGAGAGGGAGAGAGAGGAGAGAGGTGCTGAGGTTTAGGGAGGGATTTCAGAGCTTAGATCCCAGCATCTGAAGGCACAGCAACTAATGATGGGGTGATTACAATCAGAGATTCTCAAGTGGCCCGAATTAGAGGAATAAAAGCATCATATTGTGTTATTTGAAATATGAATATGTAGCAGCTCGAATACATTTTTCTGCTGCACTGCAGTCACACACCAAGTGAAATTATTAATGATTCCTCGACCTTCCAAACTACCATCTAGAAGGACAAGGGCGGCAAATACTTGGGTACATCATCAGCTACAGATACCCCTCCAAGCACTCACTGTCCTGTCTTGGAAATATATCGCCGTTCCTTCAGTGTCATTGAGTCAAAATCCTAGAAGTCCCTCCCTGATGGCATTATGGGTGCCCCTAGACCAAGTGGATTGCGGTGGTTCAAGAAAGCAGCTCCTTTCTCAAGGGCAATTATGGATGGGTAATCAGCGTTGGTCCAATCAATGAAACCCACATCCCATGAGTGAATTTTTAAAAAGCCACGTGGAGATGTCTAAGAAATATTCCCGCTAGCGATTTGAGTCAACCGTGGAATCAAAAGGTGGAACTGAAGCTGCGTTGTGGGGCTGAAGGAGGGTGGAGAGGTGAGGACAGGGAGGCACAGAGCCAAAGATGACAACAGGAGTCAGTAGAATCATCTTATTGCTGAACTCCCCTAAGTTAAGTGAGTGGTGAGATAGGAGAGGTAGTGGGTGAGAGGAAATGCTCAGTGAAGCCATCCCATTCCCATGGCTTTTACGGCCCAGTTGGCCTGTATGGACACTGAGCAAGGATGGGAAATGGGTAATTCTTTGATTCCCCTCCTTCAGTCCCAATAACAAAAGCCATTAGGTGTGCCCAGTTTGCAGCCACCCCTGCTCTAGAGTCTACCTGACCAATACAGAACCTGAGGGAGAGGAAAGCCTTGGAATTAGAAAATATATTGTTTTAATTCTTCTTTGCAGGGAGCTTTGGCATGGTGTGGTACATATTCTGGCTGCTGGTGTCTTATGAGAGTCCAGCCAAACATCCAACCATTACTGAGGAAGAGAAGACCTATATAGAGGAATCTATTGGAGAAGGCACTAACCTTATGAACCCTCTTGTGGTGAGTGTGCATTTTTTCTTATTCCCCCGCTCCGCCCCCACCCGCTCCCCCCGCCACCCGGTACTGGGGACAAACCAAATGTCCAAGCTCTCGTGTCACCACCCCCACACTATTCCCTCCCCATTGCCAGCTCCTATGCAGCTTTGCTTCTGAATCACAAAAGTTCTGGGTTCAAGTCCCGATCCAGGGATTCAGCACAAAATATCAAGGCTGATTCACCCGCATAGCGTTGAGGGAGAGCTGTGCTGTTTTGGATGAGAAGCTAAGGCTTTTCAAGTGGCATAAAAGATCCCTGACGAGATTTTCGAGAACAGTCCCAGCCAATTTTCAGCACTCAATCAATACTAAAACAAGCAGACAATTTGGTCATTATCACATCGCTGTTTCTGGGAGTTTCCTGTACGTAAATTGGCTGCTAAATTTCCTTTATTGCAACAGTGACTACACTGCAAAAGTACATAGTTGCCATTGATTTAGACTTCATTGTCATATGCACTCAAGTACAAAACTACAGGAGTACAGTGAAAAGTTTTCAACATCACCACACACAATGCCATCTTATGAACAAGTACCTAGGTGCAAAAACTTAAGAACAAAGTAGAAAGAAATGAGGAACAAAGTTAAAAGTTAAGTATTACGGTCCTTCTTAGTATTAAGACTTTCTTTAAGTGCTTAGCCATGCTGTGATCACACTTGTTTAGTGCTTCTGAAAAATGGCATACAGGCAGGACCTGGGCTGCAAACAGGTTCCATTCTGGAGACTGGTTGCATGTAGATCTGTATGCAAGTCGGATCACAATGTAGAACAAAGTAAAGCAGCTGTTTGCAAGTTCAGAACATGTTCATATGCACAGACGTTAAAATTACACTCCTATATGGGATTGTGTTCATAATTTGGGGACCTGCTACTTTTCTACCTGTGGATGAGTACAGTCAGAGCCAGTTTTCTGAAAGTAGGTTACGAGCTCCAGAAGTAATCATAGAATCCCCACAATGTGGAAGCAGGCCATTCCACACTGACGCTCCCACCCAATCCCCGAACACCATGGGCAATCTACCTAACTGGCACATCTTTGGATTGTGGGAGGAAATCAGAGAAAACCCACACAGATACTGGGAGAACATGCAAACTCCACACAGACAGTCACCTGAGGCTAGAATTGAACCCTGGTCCCTGACACTATGAGGCAGTGGTGCTAACCACTGAGCCACCATACCAGTGGTTAGCATTGTGAAGGAATCCCAAAGTAAATAAATGATTGTTTTTTTAAAAAAATATATATTTGTAATCAACCTCTTCGGACATGTTATGACACACCTCTGTAGCAGATGGGACTTGAATCCAGACCTTCTAGCTCAGAGGTAGGACTGCCACCACTGTGCCTCAAGAACCCGTAAATAATTGCTAATATTAACATTTTTAAACCATTGCCCATGAGCAGTTGATAAATGTAAATACTTTATTACAGAGAAGGTTGCAATGACTTTGAGAGATTTCACTAATCTGCTCCACAGTGCCAAACACTGGTCAAAGCTTGCAATTACATTGTGACAGTTTACATAGGAATAAATTGGAAGAAAATAGTTGCAAAAAGCCGCATGAGAACTAATTTGAGAAAACTGAAAATGAGCTTGCAGGGCCACCAGGAAAGAGAAGGGGAAATAGGACCAATTTCAAATCTGTTGACTATATGATTTGGTAACTTTGAGAGACATGGTGATTTAGTGGTAATGCCACTGGAGAAGTAAGCTGGAGGCTCAGGACATGGGTTCAAAACCCATGGTAGCCAGTGGAATTTATACACAATTAGTAAATTTGAGGAAGTGATTAGCTAGGGGTTCTTATCACTAGACTATTAAACCCTGAAACCCAGGTAACATTCTAGGGATGCATGTTCAAATTCTTCCATGACAGATGGTGGAATTCAAATTCAATAAAAATCTGGAATTCAGAGTCTCATGATGACCATGAAACTGTTGTCAATTGAAGAATTCACTAATCCCTTTAGGGGAGGAGATCTGCCATCCTTACCTTGTCTGGCCTACAGGAGACTCTAGAGCCACAGCAATATGGTTAATTGCCCTGGTGGGCAATTAGGGACAGGCAATAAATGCTGACCTGGTCAGTGATGCTCACATCTCATGAACGAATGAAAGAATTTTAGAATTGTAAAGTTGGTCTCAGTAATGATGACCACAACAGCTATCACCACCAATTGTTGTAAAAATCTATGTGGTTCACTAATATCCTCGCGGGAGGGAAAGCTGGCATCCTTACCTGGTAAGAGGTGACTCCACAGACCTTACCCATGCTCTGAAATGCACAAGCAAGCAATTAGGGATGGTCAACAAATCCTGGCATTGCCAGCAATGCCCACATCCCATTGAAAGAATGAAATAAAGGATTCATCGCAGTCCGGGCAGGTTGTTCACAGTTGCGAGAAGCGTAGGCCTAGGCTGAATGGGTGAGAAAAATTGATCCCGTGTTTTGGTTTGTCGTGTTACTTGAGCAGAAATTCAAGGCGCCCTGGCGCAAGTTTTTCACATCGATGCCTGTCTACGCTATTGTCGTCGCCAACTTCTGCCGCAGTTGGACTTTCTACCTGCTGTTGATCAGCCAGCCAGCCTACTTTGAGGAAGTGTTTGGATTCGAGATCAGCAAGGTAACCAAATGTGTTCTTTCCATGTAAATTTTTGCGTTTTAAAAAAATTGGCTTTCTCCACAATCGTTTCAAAAAAAAAATTAGATATAGAGATATAGACTCATACAGCACAGAGACAGGCCCTTCGACCTACCATGTCTATGCCGACCAAAGACCAAACTACACTAATCCCTTTCACCTGCACTTGGCCCATAGCCTACTATGCCCTAGCATTTTAAGTACTCATGTAGATGCTTCTTAAATCCTGTGAGCGTATGTGCCTCCACCACACACTCTTGCAGAATGCTTCCAACCTCTTCACCCTCTGGGTGAAAAAATCTCCTCATATCTTCTCTAAACCACTTGTTCCTCACCTTAAACTCATGCTCTCTGATCTCAGACACCTCTGCCTTGGGGAACAGATTCCCACAATCTTCTGACTATACCTCTTAATTTTGCATCAATCAGATTCCACTTTAGCTCCAAGGAAAACAAATCCAGCCTAGCCCATTTGTCTTCATAATGGAAATATTTCATCTCAGGCAACATGAAGGTGAATCTCCTTTGGGGAGATGATGGCCTAATGCTATTATCGCGAGACTATTAATCCAGAGATCCTGGCAATGTTCTGGAGACCTGGGTTCAAATCCTGTGATGGAAAATGTGGAATTTGAATTCAATAAACATCTGAAACTGGGAGTCCAATGATCTCCATGAAAACTTTGTCAATTGTCAGGAAAAAAAACCCGCTGGTTCATTAACGCCCCAGGGAAGGAAACCCTGCCCCCACTGTCTGGTCTACATGTGACTCCAGACCCACAGCAATGTGTAGTTGACAGTTAACTGCCCTCTGGGCAATTAGCCATGGGTAACAAATGCTGGCTTGGGCAGAGACTCCCACATCCTATGAACATTTAAAAAAAAATCCCTCTCCAGTGCAATTATGTCCTTCAGTTAGTGTGGCGACCAAAACCGCACACAGTATTCCATCTGTAGCCTAACCAACGAAGGCTCAGACCAGATAAGGATGCCAGCCTCGTTCTCCAAAAGAACTTCAGTGAATGAGATGGGTCCTTCAGACAATCAACAATTGCTTCATAGCCACCCCTAGACTTTTAATTTCAGGTTTTCTTTATTTCATGACTTGGCCAGACAGCCTGTCTATCCTGTAAATTCTTACAATACAACAATGGCAGGGGGCAATAGTGGAAGAGTTTCCAGGTCAGTCATGTTTGATGTCAAGTTCACACCACAAACCTCCAGCAATAGATTAGGGACTGGTCTAGAACAAGCCCATGAGCTTCATCAAATCAGAGGCCATTCAGCCCATCGATCTGCACAAACAAAGTATTCTAAATCTACAAACAACAGCTATTACAACAGGAGTGAGAAAAGTTATCTTGGCCTTCAACACAGACTCCATTCCCTGACTACAATGTACAAATATGGCCTCAATGTCCACTTGCAGCCTTAGCTCAAGCATGATGTGAAGACCTGTGTGACCCGAGCAGAAAAATTCTCCCCTTTCTTCATGAAATGCACCTTCCTCAAGGTCGAGAGGGCAGGGTGGGGTAGGAAAAGGAACTGACCTGCTCCACAAACAGACTTAATAAGACCATTGCACTGCGGATGCTGGAGATTTGAAATGAAGGCAGGAAGTTCTGTAGAAATTCAGCAGGTCTGGCAGAGAAAGCCAGAAACGGGTAGAACTGAGCAGAGGGGAAATTTCTTCACCTACAGAGTGGTGAGCCTGTGGAATTCGCTAACACAAAAACACTGTATGATTTCAAGAGGAGTTGGATATAGTACTTGGAGCTAAAGGGATCAAAGGATATGAATGTGGAGAGATGCAAAAGGGTCCAGAGGGGAAATTTTTTCACACAGAGGGGTGGTGAGTGTCTAGAATGGGCGGTCAGAGGTTGTGGCGGAGTTGAGCCCAATTTGTCATTTAAGAAATATTTGGACAGGTATGTGGATGGGATAGGTATGGAGGGATATGGACCAAACACAGGCAAATAGAGTCATTGAGTCATAGAGTTGTACAGCATGGAAGCAGACCCTTCAGTCCAACTCATCCATTTTGACCAGCTATCCTAAATTAACCCAGTCCCATTTGCCAGCATTTGGCCTATATCCCTCTAAACCCCTCCTGTTCATTTACCTATCCAGATGCCTTTTAAATGTTATAATTGTACCAGACTCCACCACTTCCTCTGGCAGCTCATTCCATACACACACCACCCTCTACATGAAAAAGTTACCCCTTAGGTCCCTTTTAAATCCTTCCCCTCTCACCTTAAACCTATGCCCTCTAGTTTTGGACTCCCCCACCCTAGGAAATAGACCTTCACTATTCACCCTTTCCATGCCCCTCTTGATTTTATAAACCTCTATAAGGTCACCCCTCAGCCTCCAATGCTCCAGGGAAAACACTCCCAGTCTATTCAGCTGTAGCTCAAACCCTCCAGCCCTGGCAACATCCTTGTAAATATTTTCTGAACACTTTCAAGTTCACAGCATCTTTCCTATAGCAGGGAGACCAGAATTGAATGCAGTATTCCAGAAGTGGCCTAACCATTGTCCTGTATGGCTGCAACATGACCTCCCAACTCCTATACTCAATGCACTTACTAATAAAGGCAAGAATACCAAATGTCTTCTTCACTATCCTATCTACCTGCAACTGCACTTTCAATGAACTATGAACTTGCAGTCCAAGGTCTCTTTGTTCAGCAACACTCCCCAGGACCTTACCATTAAAAGTATAAGTCCTGCCCTGATTTGACTTTCCAAACTACAGCACCTCACATTTATCTAAATTAAACTCCATCTGCCACTCCTCGACTCATTGGCCCATCTGATCAAGGTCCTATTTCACTCTGAGGTAACCTTCTTCGCTGTCCACTACACCTCCCATTTTGGTATCATCTGCAAACTTACTAACCACGCCTCCTACGTTCACAACTGAATCATTTATATAAATGATGAAAAGCAGTGGACCCAGCACCGATCCTTGTGGCACACCACTGGTCACAGGCCTCCGGCCTGAAAATCAATGCTCCACCACCACCCTCTGTCTTCTAACTTCAAGCTAGTTCTGCATCCAAATGGTTAGTTCTCCCTGTATTCCATGTGATCTAACCTTGTTAACCAGTCTACCATGAGGAAATAAGACTAGATTAATTGTGAAAGCTGGGCGACAGGGACAAGTTGGGCTGAAGGGCCTGTTTCCATGCTATAAACCTCTGTGACTTTAGATGGATGAAAGGGGATCTGGTTGAGAGGTATAACATTTTAACTGGGCTGGATAGACCAGATGTAAGGAGGAATTTTTCACTTGGTTGGGAAGACTAGAACTGGCTTATGCTTATGGATACAATTTTCCAAAATCATGGGCAGCACAGTGGCTCAGTGGTTAGCACTGCTGCCTCACAGCACCAGGGACCCAGGTTTGATTTCACCCTCAGGCAATTGTCTGTGTGGAGTTTGCACATTCTTGCTGTGTCTGCATGGGTTTCCTCCCATGGTCCAAAGATGTGCAGGTTAGGTGGATTAGCCATGGGAAATTGCCCATAATGTCCAGGGATATGTGGATTAGCCACGGGATATACAGGGGTAGGATAGGGGGATGTGTCTGGATGGGATGCTCTGAAGGGGGGGGGGGTCAGTGTGAACTTGATGGGCTGAATGGCCTGCTTCCACACTGTTAGGATTCTATGATCATGAACCAGTGACACAGTCTTAGGTTATGAAGTAGACTGTGTAGGACTGGGATGAGGGAAAATTTCTTCACTCCCAGGGTAGTGAATCTCTGGAATTAACCACAGAAGACAATGCAGGCCAATTCACTGGATATATTCAAGAAAGGGATAGATAGTTTTTAGATTTTAAAAGGGTCGGGGGAGAAAGCGGGAATATGGTGTTGAGATGGATCATCAACCATGATCATATTCAATATTGAAGGGCCTACTCCTGATTTTTAATGTGACACTTCAAGGTGAGTCTGTTTCTCTACAGATGTTGCCAGACCTGCTGATTTCTCCAGCACTTTTTGTTTTGCTATTGCAAACTGACTTACCATGTGTCATGAGAGAATGACAATTCACACAGACTTGGGACAAGCTTGCAGTCAGGCCATAACAACACCATCAGAACCTGGTCTGTATATTCAAAACTGGATCTCCCCTATACTCATTTTCCATTTGGGCCTCACTTAAGATTATAGAACGTGGTTCTTGTATCCTTCAGGTCTACTGAGAGAAAACAAAAACATTAGAGAAGGAGCAATGCAAGTTTTACCGGGCTGATTCCAGAGCTGAGCAGATCTGACTGTTTAAGAAAGATTGATCAGGCTGGGATAACAAAGTGTGGATCAGGAGGAACACAACAACTGTGTTCATTTCTGAAGAAGAGTCCCCACCCGAAACGTCAACTTTCCTGCTCCTCTGGTGCTGCCTGGCCTGCTGTGTTCCTCCAGCTCCACACTGTGTTATCCCTGACTCCAGCATCTACAGTTCTTGCTAATCTCTTGGTCAGGCTGGGGCCCTTTTCTCTAGAAAAGAGAAGACCTGAAAGATGCCTTTAAGATTATTTGACACAGTAGATGTAAAGAAGATGATTCCATTTGTGGGACAAATGAGAACTCAGGGCTATAAATGTAAGATGGTCACTAATACGTCCAACAATACATTCAGGAGAAACGTCTTTACCCAGGGAGCAGTGAGAATGTGGCATTGATGCTATATGTTGGAGGTGAAAAGCATGGATACATTTAAGGGAAAGCTACATAAACACATGAGGCAGAAAGGAATGGAAGGATAGGCCAATAGGGTGGGATAAAGAAGGGTGGGAGGAGGTTCATGTGAAGTATAAATATCAGTATAAAGCAAATAGACCAAATAGCCTGTTTCTGTGTTATCCGTTCTCTATGATGGAAGATTACTGAGCCGCAGAGTCAGCTCCATTAAGTAAAAACCTGTCGGGAAGAGAGCAATGAAGTAGAAATGAGAAACAACAACAAAGTTGCTGAAAAAGCTCATCAGGTCTGGCAGCACCTGTGAAGGAATAAACAGAGTTAACGTTTCGGGTCCGGTGACCCGTCCTCAGAACAGAAGTTGAAATGAGGTCTGGGGTGAGAGAGGTATATCAGGGAGCAGAAGCCATATTAGCAGAGAGGAATTTCTACACAGCATGTTTGAAAAGCTGTCTGCCAATATCAGTAGACAAAGAGCCGATAGTACGTGGACCCCATTGTATTTCAGATTTGACAATTTCTTTAAAGACAGACATGGTACTGAAGCTTTCCAACTTGCAATTGTCAGGACAGATGCAAGAATGTCAAATTTCAGAACCCTGCAACAATTTGGACTTTTATGCTGATTGATTGGCAAAACGTGGCTGAGGCTAACCAATCAGCATTCTTTTCTCTTGTGGTATGAGTTGTTGTGGTGGTGTGAAATTTGGCATTCTTGCATATGTCCTGATGAATCCATGACCAAAATAAAAACTTTGGCATCAGGCTCTTTTCTTTCCAGTAAGCGACCATTCTCATTTCAGATTGTTAATTCTGTGTTCAACTCCCTCTCAACACAGGTCGGCTTGTTGTCTGCTCTCCCCCATCTCGTCATGACGATTATAGTGCCCATTGGTGGACAGTTAGCGGACTACCTCCGAGCCAAGAAAATCATGTCTACCACCAATGTCAGGAAGATGATGAACTGTGGAGGTGTGTTTCTGCGAGCCAGGCCAGCAATGTGCTGCTCTACATCACCATCATCAACTGCATTAGTAACTCTTAGATATGCATGAGGGACTGTGTATGTACCAATACTCTATGTCCTCATACCTTTGCTACCTCTAGACCTAACTATTCCAATGCTACCAGCTGGCCTGGTTGCCGGCTCCAGAAATTTAAGGTGATCCAAACTACTGTTGCCCCTATCCTAAGGCAACATTTCTACATCATTTCTACATTTCTTTCTGATAAAACTCCTTGCAAAATACTGGGTTGTTTAACTATGCTAGGGTGCTATATAAATGCAAGCGGTTGCTCATAAATTGATATCCATCTATTAAATGCTAACGCCATGACAGCAAATTTGCAGCCCTCCACTCTCCCTTTTTCCATCATTTGCATTGGACAGGGCTTCGGATGCAGTGGGTAATGACCCTCTCTCAGAGCCAGAAGTACCAGGTTGCTGGCCATGCATTCACGACATTGGCTCCAGCAGACTGATAATTAAATTGCCCATTCTCGTAACACATTGATGGCGGGCGGCCAAAGAATTGCTGGTCTGTCACGTTTGATGCCCATCACCTGTAGCCACTTGCCTCCCCCTTCCCTAACAGAGAGAGAAAGATGCCTATGCTCCCCTTACAGACTGTGGTTAGTTACAGAGACGGATGGATAAAGCTTAAGCAGATGCCTTAAGTCATTCTTCGCAACAGAACCAGGCAGTTCAAGCTCTAAGGTTCCAAGAGCAACCTGAAGCTGCTAGGAAGGAGCAGGGAGAACACAAAAGGACTATCCCCAATATCAGCTCAAAAATGACCAACCACACGCTTCCCACTTAGCCTCAGTGATCACACTGCAGAAGTATTTCGTTGGTTGTACAATACTTTGGAATGACCTGCGGTCATTAAAGGCTTTATGTAAGAACATGAGAAACTGGAGCAGGAGTAGGCCAGCTGGCCCATCAATCCTACTCTGCCATTCAACAAGGTCATGGCTGATCTTTTCATGGACTCAGCTCCACTTAGCCACCCGCTCACCATAACCCTTAATTCCATTACTGGTCAAAAATCTATCTTTGCCTTAAAAATATTCAATGAAGTAGCCTAAACTGCTTCAGTGTGTGGGGAGTTCCACAGATTCACAAACTTTTTGGTGAAGAAGTTCTTCCTGAACTCAGTCCTAAATCTGCTCCCTCTTATTTTGAGGCTATGCCCCCAGTTCTAGTTCCGCCAGTGGAAACAACCTCCCTGCTTCTGTCTTATCTATTCCCTTCATTATTTTATATGTTTCTATAAGATCCCTCCCCATTCTTCTAAATTCCAATGAGTACAGTCCCAGTCTACTCAATCTCTCCTCATAAGCCAACCCTCTCAACAAGGGGAGGCAAAAGTGCCCACCACTAATGGGAATCCTGTACTATTCCTGACATTGGTTCCATGTTTAAACTCTGGACCCACAGTGCTGTAGTTATGGCAACATCCATAGTGGTCTTGTGGCCACGATTTGGTGCTTACACTACTGCATACCAGGTTTTTTTAAACTTATACATTCACTGGATGTGTCATAGGCCAGGTAGCATTTATTGTCCATCCCTAATTGCCCACAGGGCAGTTAAGAGTCAACCACATTGCTGTGGGTCTGGAGTCACATGTAAGCCAGACCAGGTAAGGATGGCAGTTTCCTTCCCTAAAGGACATTAGTGAACCAGATGGGTTTTTCCCAACAATTGACTCATGGTCATCATTAGACTCTTAATTCCAGACTTTTCTTGAATTTAAATTCCACTATCTGCCATGGCGGGATTTGAACTTGGATCCCTGGAACATTACCTTGGTCTCTGGATTAAAAGTCCAGTGTTAATACCGCTAAGCTGTCAACTGTGAAAATAGTTCCTGTAAGCCCCTAAGCTCTGAAATTCCTCCTCTGCCCTCCTTTTAAAATGCTCCTTAAAAGCTATCTCTTTGACCAAAGTTTTGGTCACCTCCCCTAAAATCGAATTATAAAAGCAAAATACTACAGATGCTGGAAATATGAAACAAACACAGTAGGCCTGGCAGCATCTGTGAAGAGAGAGACAGATTTAACATTTTGAGACTCTTCCTCAGAACTGGAGATATCGCCCTGTGATGAATCTTTGTTTGCGTGTGCTCCTGCCTTGGGATGCTATATAAATGCAGGCTGTTGTATGGAATATTCATTATTTGATGCAATGCTCCTCTGTTCATCTTGTTTTTATTTCTCCCGTCTCAAGGTTTCGGAATGGAAGCAACATTTCTGTTAGTGGTGGGCTTCTCTCACGCAAAAGGAGTGGCCATTTCTTTTCTCATCCTTGCTGTTGGCTTCAGTGGGTTCGCAATTTCAGGTGATTAGAGATCTCATCCCCAGTTCCTGTCATTTTCACCAGGTACTGTTCGGGACCCAATTTGCCAGCATGAGCCATTAGCATAAATGCGACTGTATTACCATACGTTAGCATATGTTTGTCTCGCTCACAATTTAGCATCACACAGATGGGCACGTGACTCAACTTAATCCATCCCGTCTCTTGCTTCTGTTTGCTTTTGTGCTGAAGGTTTCAATGTTAACCATCTGGACATTGCGCCACGTTACGCCAGCATCTTAATGGGCTTATCCAACGGTGTGGGCACTTTATCCGGGATGGTGTGCCCCCTAATTGTGGGAGCGATGACAAAACACAAGGTGAGCGAACTGTGAAGACGCTACCACAGGTTCAGATTAAATAAAAGCCGAAAGAACTGCAGGTGCTGGAAATCAGAAACCAAAACAGAAATTGCTGGAAAAGCTCAGCAGGTCTGGCAGCACCTGTGGAGAGAAAACAGAGTTAAACGTTGCAGGTCGAGTGACCCCAGTTCTGAGGAAGGATCACTTGACCCGAAACGTTAACTGTGGTTTCTCTCCACAGATGCCGCCAGACCTGCTGAGCTTTAGCAGCGTTTTCTGTTTCTCTTTAAGACTGTAGTTTCAGAGTTAAGACACTCAGCATTCTCAACATACTTCAAGAAAATTGGAATATGCATTAACAAACTTTCTTTTTATTCATTTGTGGGATGCGGGCATTGCTGACTGGGTAGCATTTATTGCCCATCCCTAGTTGCCCTTGAGAAGGTGGGGGGGAGCTGCTGCCTTGAGCTGCTGCAGTCTCTGAGCTATAGGTTAACCCACAATGCCATTAGCAAGGGAATTGCAGGATTTTGACCCAGTGACACTGAAGGAACGGCAAAATATTTCTGAGTCAGGATGGTGAGTGGCTTGGAGGGGAGCTTGCAGGTAATGGTGGTCCCTTGTATCTGCTGCCATTGTTCTTGTATACAGAAGTGGCCGTGGATTTGGAAGGTGCTGTCTAAGGATCTTTGGTGAATTTCTGCAGTGCATCTTGTAGATGGTACACACTGCTGCTACTGAGCGTCGGTGGTGGAGGGAGTGGGTGCTTGTGGATGTGGTGCCAATCAGGCAGGCTTCTTAGTCCTAGATGGTGTCAAGCTTCTTGAGTGTTGTTGGAGCTGCACCTATCCAGGCAAGTGGGGAGTATTCCATCACACTCCTGACTTGTGCCTTGTAGATGGAGGATAGGCTTTGAGGAGTCTGGAGGTGAGTTACTTGCCGCAGTATTCCTGGATTCTGGCCTGCTCTTGTAGCCACTGTTAATGTGGTGAGTCCAGTTGAGTTTCTGGCCATTGGTAATCTCAATAATGTTGATAGCAGGTGATTCAGTGACGGTAACATCATTGAATGTCAAGGGGTGGCGATTAGATTATCTCTTATTGCAGATGATCATTGCCTGACATTTGTGTGGTGCAAATGTTACTTGTCTATGTTTGGAGGTCCCTGAGGATGCATTGAGTTATTAATACTTTTCCAACTATTCAGTAAGCTTAGCTGAGGTTGTGATTTTTTTTTGTGTTAATTTTAACCTTCTGTCAAAGGGATAGCTTTAAAGATGGTCTGCTCCCTCTATCGGGCTCTGAATTTGGCAAGCAAAGCCAAGACATGTTGCAGGGCATATGTTTTAGTGGTGAAGCATAGTTTGGCTGAATGAGGTAGGGAAATGAAGAGAGGGCCCACCTTGAGATTCTGCCAACTCAGTCGTGAATTCTAGGACTAGGGAATGTAGCTTAAAGGTTACAGCCAGGCCTTACAGGACTGAATGGAAACACTTCAACATACAAAGAATGGCAGACATTTATAGAGACATAGAGTCATAGAATTGTACAGCACGAAAACAGACCCTTCGGTTCAACTCGTCCATGCCGACCAGATATCCTAAATTAATCTAGTCCCATTTGCCAGCATTTGGCCCATATCCCTCTAAACATTTCCTATTCATATACCCATCCAGGTGCCTTTTAAATGTTATAATCATACCAGCCTCCACCACCTCCTCTGGCAGCTCATTCTGCACACACAATCATCCTCTGCGTGAAAAAGTTGCCCCTTAGGTCCCTTTTAAATCTTTCCCCTCTCACCTCAAACCTATGCCCTCTAGTTTTGGACTTCCCTGCCCTCAGAAAAAAGACCTTGGCTATTCATTCTGTCCATGCCCCTCATGATTTTATAAACCTCTATATGGTCAGCCCTCAGCCTCTGATGCTCCAGGGAAAATAGCCCCAGCCTATTCAGCCTCTCCCGATAGCTCAAATCCTCCAAAATCCTTGTAAATCTTTTCTGAACCCTTTCAAGTTTAACAACATCTTTCCTACAGCAGAGAGACCAGAATTGAACTCAGTATTCCAAAATTGGCCTAACCAATGTCCTATACAGCTGCAACATGACCTCCCTCCCAACTCCTATAGTCAATGCACTGACCAATAAAGGCAAGTGTACCGAACACCTTCTTCATTACCCCATCTACTTGCGACTCCACCTTCAAGGTAATATAAACCTGGACTTCAAGATCTTTTCGTTCAGCAACACTCCCCAGGACCTTACTATTAAGTGTATAAGTCCTGCTCCGGTTTGCCTTTCCAAAATGTAGCACCTTGCATTTATCTAAATTAACTCCATTTGCCACTCCTTAGAACTCTCTTCCACACATAGCAATTGATAACTCAAACAATTGTTAGTTTTGTATCTGAGATAGATAGATTTTTTTGTGATATTAAGAGGTTATAGGGCAAAGGTGGCCGTATAAAATGACATTCTTGATAAGTCATGAACTGATTGAATGACAGAACAGGCCAAATGGACTGAATGGCCTCCCTCTGTTCCTATCAGTTGCTCTTATTCTTGGAAAGGTGCTAAGACCATAAAGGGCAGAAGTACCCCATTCATCCCATTGAGTCCACGCTGCCATTCAATACAATCATGGCTGATCTGACAATCCTCAACTCCACTTTCTTTCCTTTACCCCATAACCCTTGATTCTCTGATTAAAAGCCTGTTAATCTCAGCCTTGAATAAGTAAGATCCATAAGATGTAGGAGAAGAAGTAGGCCATTCGGCCTGTCAATTTTCTGGTCTCTCTTCATGAACCACAGCAGTCCATACAGTAACAGTATTCCAACTCCCAACCCGGGCGTTGTTAGAGGGAGAGTTCCCAGATTTTATCACCCTTCCTCACTGGCAATTCGGGGATGGCCACATATCTCCAAGTCAGGGCAATGTGTGCCTTGGAGATAGTGGTGTTCCCATGTGTCTCTGCACTGCAGGGTAAGTCTGGGTGGGGAGGGGAAACCAGTGGAAGGAGGCTACAGGCTTGAAGCCCCTTGAGGGCACACCCCAAGGAACAGAGAGGCCTGTTATTGGCGGGGGGGAGCGCACGCTTTACTGAAAGGGCTTGGGAAAGCACTCCTGCTCACTTCTGGCCCACAGGCGGGGGGGTAATAGAGCCTAGAGAATCTCATGGAGTTTGCAATTCCCATCTCCCTCCCACTGCCTGAGCCTCCCAAAGTCCTGACCATCAATGTTAAACTTCCAAAACACAAGGTCAAGTGCCCAGGTTAAATCAACCTGCCACCTTTACTACTGAGAAGGACAAAGGCAGCAAATACATGGGGATACCACCATCCCCACCACCACCAACACCCCCTCCCCAGACCCCTGCAAGTTCCCCTGTGAGCCACAGACCATCCTGACTCAGAACTGGGCCTTCAGCTTCGCTGTATCAAATTCCTGGATCTGCCTCCTTAACAGTACTGTGTGTAGGTATCCTGACACCACACAGATTACAGCGGTTCAAGACAGCAGTCCAACACCCACTTCCACAGGTTAACTAGGGGCCTAGCCAGCAAGGCTCAAATGCTCTGAAAGAATCTTTGTAAAAGTGAGCTCCAGCATTCATTAGAGGACCCTGTCGGTCCACAATATTCACCGTTATATTAAAAAATGCAGAATGTTGACATTGCCTATCGTTACCCTGGGACCCCCCGCATTCGATTCCACCCTCGAGTCGAGTTTACACATTCTCCCCGTGTCTGTGTGGGTTTCCTCCGGGTGCTCCAGTTTCCTCCCACAGTCCAAAGATGTGCAGGTTAGGGTGGATTGGCCGTGCTAAATTGCACCATAGTGTCCAGGGTTGTACAGGCTCGGTAGATTGGCCATGCTAAATTGCCCCACAGTGTCCAGGGTTGTTTAGGCTGGGTGGATTGGCCATGGGAAATTGCTCATAGTGCCCAGGGATGTGCAGGTTAGGGCAGATTGGCCATGCTAAATTGCCCCATAGTGTCCATGGTTGTACAGGCTGGGTGGATTGGCTGTAGGAAATCGCCCATAGTGCCCAGGGATGGGCAGGTTAGGGTGGATTGGCCGTGCTAAATTGTCCCAT
>NC_063368.1:15384044-15417964 GCF_021869965.1 Rhincodon typus
GTGCAGGGATGGGCAGGTTAGGGTGGATTGGCCGTGCTAAATTGCCCCATAGAGTGCAGGGATGGGCAGGTTAGGGTGGATTGGCCATGGGGAATGCAGGGATAGGGTAGGAGGGGGTGGGATGGCCTTACTCGATGGGCCGAATGGCCTGCTTCCACACAGTCGGGATTCTACAATTCTAGTGATTATGTTTTAACCCTCTCCCATCTGTTGTTTGACGTGGTTAATTTCTCGGCCGAAGCGTCCCACCGTGGGAGTCTGCAAGGTTGTTTTCTGAGCCTCTTCTAATGAGCCATCGTGTTTGGTTTTTTTTTCTCTCTCTCTCTCTTTTTGACACGCTGGCTCCTGTCACACAAAAAGACCCGCGAGGAGTGGCAGTATGTCTTCCTGATCGCCTCCCTGGTTCACTACGCCGGGGTGATATTCTACGGCATCTTCGCGTCGGGGGAGAAGCAGCCCTGGGCGGAACCCGAGGAGCTCAGCGATGAGAAATGCGGCTTCATGTACGAAGACGAGCTGGCGGCCGAGGTGGAGGATGGCTACGGGAGCTACGGTACCACGGGTACCACCAACATCACCAACGGTGGATGGACCAGCGAGTGGGATAAGAAAGAGGAGTTCGTCCAGGAGCAGGGCAAAGATGCGTACATGTACGGCAGTGTCCAAGACAGAGACTTATCCTGAGCTGGGGCTGGGTCTTAGGGCTTAGGGGTGGGGAGACACAGCTCACACAATAATACACCAAGCCCCCCTCCCCTCCCCATTATCAACTGAAACTTCCGCGGGCATTGAGTCTTGTGGAGGAGGCATGGTAGAAACTAATGTATATAAATAGCCAATTGTTTAAAGGGGAACTTCACCTTATTTTTCACCCCATGTAAGGTTTGAAAGGCCCTCTATTCCAATGACTTTGTGTGTGTGTGTGTGTGTGTGTGTGTGTTTGCACAGCCAAGAAAGACTGCTTGTGGGAGTAATTTGTTCCTTATTAACGTGCCAGGCCACTTTCAGCTGAAAGCTCCGTTTGTCTCTCTCCATTGATTCATAACATACCCCTTCCTGTCCTAACTGCTTCTCCCCTGTATTTAATTCCCTTCGTTGTTCTGGGTGGGAGGTGGAAGAGGACAGGGATTAGCGATTGCAAAAGGAGGGATGGCGTTAAGCAAGAGGCAGGGACAGAAATCACACGGTCTGGCCCAAGTCAAGTGTTTAAAGGGGGAACTCCACCTTACTTTGCATCCCAAGCAAGGTAAAAGACCCTCATTCTAATGACGTGTGTGTGTGTGTGTGTGTGTGTGTGTGTGTGTGTGAAAGAGAGTCTGTGTGACTGTGTGTGAGAGAGAGACTGTGTGTGGGTGTGGATGTGTGTGACTATGTATGGGTATTGGTGTGGGTGTATGTGACTCTGTGTGTGTGAGACTGTGCGTGTGTGTGGGTGTGTGTGACTGTGCGTGTGTGTGGGTGTGTGTGACTGTGCATGTGTGTTTACACAGGTTGAGAAACTGGAAGATGATGACATAGTGATATTGCTGTTCGACTATTAACCTAGTGATCCAGGTACTGCTCTGGGGTCCACGTTCAAACCCTGCCATGGTGGATTTGAATTTGATTTCTTAAAAACAAAAAGTCTAATGATGATCAGGAAATTGTTGGAAAAATCCGCTCGCTAATGCCCTTTAAGGAAGGAAATCTGTCATCCTTACCTAGTCTGACTCCAGACCCACAGCAATGTGGTTGATTCTTACCTGCCCTCTGGGCAATTGGGAATCTGCAGAAGTGCAGCCCACATCCTGAGAGTGAATTTTTGAAAAAAAGCACAGAGGCCCTGCCCCCAGCCCTCAGCCCGAGGTCAGTGGCCTCTCCTGCACCCCAGTGAGTGAGCCCTGATGTACCTCCCAGGTAGTTGTGGCAATGGAGATGGAGCAATCAAAGCTGATTCACATGCAACACTGCCAGCACACCTCCCGATTAAGGACACTCCATCCCCCCACCCCTCTCTAGAAATGAGGGCAAGTGTTGAAGTGAAGTACATGGTTTCTTTGCCCACCCCATCCCCTGAAACCCACTGTGACCTCCCCTTACAAGGGAAATTGGGCTCTCCAAGACCTACACTTGCTGCCCTGTCCATTGTGGCTGATGCCATGGTTTCCTCTTCTGTTTTTTATTCACATTTGTTCAAAGGGCACAGGCCAGTCCGTCATTTGTTGCCTACCCCTTTATTACCCTTGAGAATGTAGTGGGGAGGCTCCTGTACTCGAACTACAGCAGACCACATACAACCCCACAGTGCTGTTGTAGAAGCAATGCCAGGATTTTGACTGAGTGTGTTTTCTCACAAAGTAAAGGTTTGGGAAACTCCACTGAGCAGACAGCGCTGCTGTTTTTACATTCACAGTGAGATGAAAGGAACAGCGCTATGGACACACGTTACACTGTCCATCACTTCTCTCCCCTTTCTCCTAACACCGTGACAGGGAAGGAGATCGTGCTGTGCTACGGAGAAGATCTCTCTGTTAATCTTTCATGGGATGTGGGAAGGTAGATGTGACCTTCAGTCCAGTGTAGGTACACTTTTGCTGTGTAGGGAATTTGAGTTGAACTGATAGCTGATGATGACTGATACCTCCAAGTACCTGGGGGCCAATATTGGGGACCAAATTTCCCTTGCAATTAGACATTATAACGGACAGGGACTTTGAGAGTGTATGTATATGACTGTACGTTTGTGTATGTTTGTTCCTTTTCATTTAAGTTCTCTCATTCCCCCATGGATACCTGACTCCCTAACTCTGCCTCCTCCCACATTAAGAGGCTAATGTCTTAAATACTAAATGACCACAACGTAAATCTCCTGTGTGTTCCACATTCCAGAGTAGGCATGAGACGTCACTGTTGCTGGACCCTCCAGTGAATCAGTCCCAGTGCTGCCTCCAATGTTAGAACTGGGATCTACCAGTAAATGGCATGGTGGCTCAGTGGTTAGTGCTGTTGCCTCACAGCGGTAGGAACCCAGGTTCAATTCACAGCCTTGGGTGACGGTCTGTTTGTAGTTTGCACATTCTCCCTGTGTCTGTGTGAGTTTCCTCCCACAGTCCAAAGATGTGCAAGTTGGGTGGATTGGCCATGCTAAATTGCCCGTAGTTTCCAGGGATGTGTAGACTAGAAGGATTAGCTACGGGAAAAGTGAGTTTACAGGCATAGGATGAGATAAGGGTCAGTGTGAACTCAGCAGGCCAAATGGTTTGCTTTCACACAGTAGGGATTCAATGATTTCTATTGTCCCTTGTCATGCCACAGTGTCTAACAGACTTCCAGACAGAGGCTCCTGCCTATCAACTCACCATGCCGCTGTGCAACAACTTATTTTTATACGGCACCTTCCACTTATTTAAAGGTCCCTTAAAAGCAGGAGTGTTGTAAAACAAGTATGATGCTGAGCCTCTTAAGGAGATTAAGTCAGATGTGCAAATAGCTTGGTCAAAGAGGTAGACTTTAAGAAATATCTTAAAGGGGTAACACAAGGTGGAGATGTTTCGGTGAGGATTCCAGAGCATATGGCCCAGGCACCTGCAGTTACCAAGGGTGGAGCAATTAAAATATGACAAGCTTGGGAGGTTGGAATTTTAGGAGTGCAGACATCTTGTAGGTTTGTAGGGCTGGAGGGAGATTACAGAATGAGAGAGAGGTGAGGCCATGAAGTAATTGGTAAACAAGATTGACAAGGGTTCACTAATGTCCTTCAGGGAAGGAAATCTGCCCTCCTCACTTGGCCTGGCCTGCATGTGACTCCAGACCCTAAGCAATGTGGCTGACTCTCGACTGTCCTCTGGGCAATTGGGGATAGGCAATGAATGCTGGCCCGGCCAGGGGCATCCACATCCTGTGAATGAATAAAAACAACTTCAAAATCAAAATATTGCTTGAGATTGAGCCAAAGTTAGCCAGTGAGCACTGTCGGTGAGAAGTAAGTGGGGCTCAGTGTAAGTTAAGACAGGGCAGAGTTTAAGGTAACCTCACATTTGTAGAGGATAAGATGTGGCAGATCCACCCCAAGAACATTTGAAATAAACCTAACTGCTGTATTGTGCAGGGAAAGGGGGAAGTTGGGGGTGGCATTTCTCTATATTGTTTCATAGACTCAGGATATTCCAACATGTTCCATGGCTAAGGAAGTATTGGTGAGTGTAGTCACTTTATCCGAGATATATGAACACTATTCACTAATTCTGTCACGGGAAGTGGATGTCACTAGCTGAACCAGCATCAGTAATGTCCATCCCTAATTGCCCCTTGAGAAGATGGTGGTGAGCTGCTTTTTGAACCGCTGCAGCCCATGTACTGTCGGGACACCCACTACGCTGTTAGGAAGGGATTTCCAGGACTCTGACCCAGTGACAGTGAAGAAACAGCAATATATTTCCAAGTCAGGATGGTGTGTGATTTAGAGAGGAACTTGAAGGGGTGGTGTTCCCATTAATCTGTTGCCCTTGTCCTTAAAGATGGTGATGGTTACAGATTTTGGAAGGTGGTCTCAACTAACCTGGAGACTACAGTGGAACTGGTTAATGACATGTAATATTTATGGAATTCCCACACACACACATCCCAGCCCAATGACCCAACCCACAGTCAGAAGTGCCAGAGAAGCAAGAAGTCAGATTGTTTGACTTCTCAAAGTGCAAATACAAAGGCAACTCATTAGCAGGAGCTTAGAGAGGCGGTCACAGTGGCAGTGGTGATGGCAAAACGGTAATGTCACAGGACTCACCCCAGGTCAATGTTCAAGGAACATTGATTGAATCCAACATGGTCAATGGTGAAATTTGAATTCACTAAGATCTGGAATTAAAAAGTTAGAACAATGATAACCATGAAACTGTTGTTGATTGTGAGAAAAAATCCCATCAGGATCACTAGTTCCCTTTAGGGAAAGAAATCAACCATCCTTACTTTCTGTAGCCTATGTGTGAGTCCAGACCCTCGGCAATATGGCTGATCTTTAAGTGGCCTCTGGGTAATGAGAGATGGACATTGAATGCTGGCCCAGCCAGCAACGGCCAAATCCAATGAAACAAATAAAACAAAACAAGTCAAGGAGAGTTTTTCAGAAGTTCCTCAGAGAAGCAAACATCCCATTCTCCAAAGTAACAAGAGCCCAGAAAGTCAGCTTGAAACACCTAAACCAAGGGAATAAAACTCACATCGAAGAAGATCGAACAAAACGTTTGACAGTGAAGGAGGAGAAGAACACACAAAGGGGGAAATGTAACGAGAGAACGGTGTGAGAGGCACAGCAATAAACATAAAAGGAATTCAAACTGCCTGTTAGCAGAGTATACCACCAGCTACCATCCCAACCAACCTGCCAACGAATGCCATCCCCAAGCGGTATCAAAACAAATCATAAATGTTTATTCCAGTTCAGGGTTTTAATTGAACAAAGTTGGGTTCAATAGAATTGAGATTCAGATCAGCTGAGAACCGATTCAATAGAGGAACAGGCTGAAAGAGCCGAATGGTCTCCTTCTGATCCTGGTAGAAACAGAATCCTGGTTCACTGCTACCCTCCTCCCTCTTCGCCCTCCTCATTGTATTTTGGCCTCAGCTGAAATGCCATTGCTCTGTGTATGCCGCTTTGCACTCACCAAATCCCTCCCCCACCCCTTCTCCCACATCACACGTCCCCCGTAGCCAATTGCGATAATGCCTTTGTTATTCACAAACCATGGCAAAGAAAATTGAATAAAAATATCGCACAAGGAAACTACTTAAAAAGTAACGTTTTCATGATTGTTTGTCAGATGCCATTCAACATCACCAGAGCATGTTGTGAAAAGCAGTAAAGGTGCAGTGCATAAAAGATGGGATCGTGAGGCCACATGCCGATTAAAAAAAACCCTCAATTTCTTTCTCTCACTCCTCTCTAACGTTTGGGTAGTGATTTCTTTTCCGGACTTTTAAGTTTGGACAATCAGGTACAGGAAAATTGATAAAAGTATGGAGACATATTCATTAGTTCCCAGGACTCATTTCGTGTTGACACATGATCCTCTCCATCAGAATCTGGATTCTTGCCTGTATGCAGTGTTGTCTGAATGTATACCACGTAATGAAGTGGAAACAGTGAGGACATTTGGTGAGACCACACCTACAGTACTGTGCACAGTTTCCGTCTCTGAAGAGATATCACTGCTTTAGAAACCTTCCAAGAAGGCTCACTCAACTGACTCCTAGGATGAAAGGACTTGAGCATAGAACAGTACAGGCCCATCAGCCCACGATGTTGTGCCGACCTATTATCCTACTCTAAGAACAAACTAACCTACATACCCTTCATTTATCTATCATCCATGTGCCTATCCAAGAGTCGCTTAAATGTCCCTAATGTATCTGACTCTACTACCACCGCCAGCAGTGCATTCTGGGGGTGAGATTGGACCTACACTCATTGGAGTTTAGATCAACGAAAGGCAATCTTATTGAGAGATACAAAATCTTGAGTTATTATGACTAAGGGTCTTCCCTGTTTTGGGGAGACTAAAACTAGATTAGCACAGCCTGTAGATAAAGGGTCTACCGTAGGATAGGAGTTGAGGTGGAATTCTTCTCTGAAAAGGTAATTTGACTGAGGAATTCTCTTCCTCAGACAGCATTGAAGGCTTGGTCATGAAATGTATTCTTGGCTGAGTTAGATTTCTGACCGACAAGTCATGGAGACAGGCAAGAAAGCGCTGCTGAGACTGCAATCAGGACATGATCTTATTGAATGGCAGAGCAGTCTCAATGGGCCAAATGGCTATGTATGCTTGCTGCTAATTGTTATGATTTCATGTGAGGGACTGACCATTCGGCCGTGTTACCTGTGAAACAGGTTACCCTGAGGTCCCCTGCTGACTGAAGGCACTTAGGGGGTTTGCCAGCGGGAGGTTCAAAAAATCCATACTAAGCACAGATCATTTTATTGTCTCCTCGGAATGATTGAACCGGTCAGGTCAAACTTCTGGTTGTGGCCAGAAGAGCTGGTTTTCTGAAGAAGGGTCCTGACCTGAAACGTCTGATGCTGCCTGGCCTGTTAGGTTCCTCCAGCTCCACACTATGTTATCTCTGGTTTATCTCAGGGGTTAGATTTGCTCACATTAGGGCCAAGGGTGGCTTAGAGACATCCTCAGTTTTAGGCCCAATGCCTAACTCTGGGGTTAAGCCTGGGACTCTGGAAGGGCAGATTGGCCCATTGGAATTTAATGGGCAGGAATGTGTTTAGACATTGGAATTCTATATAGTGGAACAAATATAAGAAGGGTCTTGAGAGGGGAGTTGGAATTTTCCTGAGAGTGAATGAGAAACTCCGACAGAATCTTTTGAGGTTGTTGTAACAATTAGTGCAGAACACATGTATTCTGTCACTCTACAGGACACAATTGTTCCAGAACATTCCAATAAAAGGACCTAACATCAGACGGGCTATTAAGCACACCTTTACATGTAATGAAAGGGTAAAGTCAATTTAGTCTTACCAAACCGTTACGGCAAGATGACTGTTAGTGGTTTAACCTGAAAGCCACCATGCCTGAAGTGAGGGGAAAGGTTGAGAACAAAAGTTGTTCAGCCATACAGTCATAGAGATGTTCAGCACAGAACAGACCCTTTAGTCCAATTCATCCACATTGACCTGGATTAATCTAATCCCATTTGCCAGCATTTGGCCCATATCCCTCTAAACCCTTCCTATTCATATTCCCATCCAGCTGCCTTTTAAATGTTGAAATTGTACCAGCCTCTGACAGCTCGTTCCATATATGCACCACCCTCTGCATGAAAAAGTTGCCCTTTAGGTCCCTTTTAAATCTTTCCCTCTCACCTTAAACCTATGCCATCTAGTTTTGGACTCCCCACCCCAGTGGAAAAGAACTTGGCAATTCATCCTATCCATGCCCCTCATGATTTTACAAACCTCTGTAAGGTCACCCCTCAACCTCCGACACTCCAGGGAAAATAGCCCCAGCCTATTCAGCCTCTCCCTATGGCTCAAACCCTCCAACCCCAGCAACATCCTTGTCAATCTTTTCTGAACCCTTTCAAGTTTCACAACATCCTTCCTACAGTAGGGAGACCAGAATTGAATGCAGTATTCCAAAAGGGGCCTAACCAATGTCCTTTACAGCTGCAACATGACCTCCCAACTCCTGTACTCAATGCACTGACCAATAAAGGCAAGCGTACCAAACGCCTTCTTCACTACCCTGTCTATCTGTGACAAAAAGGTGTACAGCTGGATGAACACAGCAGGCCAAGCAGCATCATAGGAGCAGAAAGGCTGACGGTTCGGGCCTAGACCCTTCATCAGAAAAGGGGGAGGGGAAGGGGGTTCTGAAATAAATAGGGAGAGAGGGGGAGGAGGATAGAAGATGGATAGAGGAGAAGATAGGTGGAGAGGAAACAGGCAGGTCGAAGAGGCAGGGATGGAGCCAGTAAAGGTGAGTGTAGGTGGGGAGTTAGGGAGGGGATAGGTCAGTCCAGGGAGGATGGACAGGTCAAGGGGGCGGGATGAGGTTAGTAGATAGGAAATGGGGGTGCGGCTTGAGGTGGGAGGAGGGGATAGGTGGGAGGAAGAACAGGTTAGGGAGGCGGGGACGAGCTGGACTGGTTTTGGGATGCGGTAGGGGGAGGGGAGATTTTGAAGCTTGTGAAATCCACATTGATACCATTGGGCTGCAGGGTTCCCAAGCGGAATATGAGTTGCTGTTCCTGCAACCTTCAGGTGACATCGTTGTGGCACTGCAGGAGGCCTAGGATGGACATGTCGTCTGAGGAATGGGAGGGGGAGTTGAAATGGTTCGCGACAGGGAGGTGCAGTTGTTTATTGCGAACCGAGCGTAGGTGTTCTGCAAAGCGGTCCCCAAGCCTCCGTTTGGTTTCCCCGATGTAGAGGAGGCCACAATGGGTACAGCGGATGCAGTATACCACATTGGCAGATGTGCAGGTGAACATCTGCTTGATGTGGAAAGTCTTCTTGGGGCCTGGGATGGGGGTGAGGGAGGAGGTATGGGGGCAGGTGTAGCACTTCCTGCGATTGCAGGGAAAAGTGCCGGGTGTGGTGGAGCTGGAGGGGAGTGTGGAGCGGACAAGGGAGTCACGGAGAGAGTTGTCCCTCCGGAAAGCAGATAAGGGTGGGGAGGGAAAAATGTCTTTGGTGGTGGGGTCGGATTGCAGATGACGGAAGTGTCGGAGGATGATGCGTTGGATCCGGAGGTCTATCTGTGACTTCATCTTCCAGGGACTATGAACATGCCATCCAAGGTCACTTTGTTCGGCAACAGCCCCCAGGAACCTACCATTAAGGGTATAAGTCCTGCCCTGAATTGACTGGAATTGAACACAGAATTCTAAAAATGGCCTAACCAATGTCCTGTACAGCCGCACATAACCTCGCAACTCCTATACTCGACGCACTGACTAGAGTCACTCTGCATTGCAAACCAGTCATTCCAGTTAACTCACCCATAAAATGCCAAATTCTCTTAAACCAGGAGCTGAACCCAGGAACAAGAAACATGTAAGTTTTACCACACGAATTTATTTTCTTTCACAGGGATTTCCTTAATAACCTGATGTCTCACATGACAACATTTAAAAGACATTTGAACGGGTACATGAATAGGAAAGATTAGAGAGGTATGATCCAGTTGCATCCAAATGGGACTACTTCGGATTAGGAAACCTGGTCTGGATGGATGAGTTGGGCTGAAGGGTCTGTTTCCACGCTGTATGACTCTCTGACCTGCCAAGGTGGGCTCAGCAGTGAAAATAATTGTTCAGCAAAACAAAAACAAAGACATACAAAATTCTCAAAGTTGAAATAACCAAAGTTCTAATTACGTTGTTGAACTCATTTTTTAAAAAAAGTCAGTCATTTAGATTTTCCTTTGGCAGAAGCCCTGCAAGAGAGAAAGTAGGCGGATCTTGCTTAAGAAAAGATTTAGTGGGGCCTGGAGAATAAGTAATTCAATCGGCTTAGACCTGCAACAAGACATTTTAATGCAATTTCCCATATTACAAGGCGTGAAGTGCAATAAATTTCGATGAATTCCTCTTTGTTCCTAGGATGTAGGCCCAGGGTCAAGACTCCAGGGTTCCCAAGAGGTCCATGACAGCAGTAATTACACTGACGATTGATGAGGGGCTCCATATCATTTATTGATCAAATCCCAGAGATGCCTGATGGCCCCATATACAAATGCGGCTGCAACATGAGTTGGACATCAAAGGAGCCTCCTCTGCTGTCCCTGATGTACGTTTCTGAGATGCGCCTAGAGTTCAAAGGTCAAAGTCAGGCTTGTTGTGCCAGCTGCTCAGTGAATAAAGCTGTCGTAACACCAGGTTTATTAACCTCAGCTTAATTATTGAGCAACTGTTTCATAACAAAGCTTGTCGGGAGTTGCTCTGCATCGTAACTTTTAATTCTTTCGACTCCCTGTTCATGTTTGTGCTTTTGTTTTCAACATGAAGATGTGAGGACAGGGGCGAGGCGGAAGAGACGTGATCTTGGGAGGAGTAACTGTACCCAACATTGCAGGGAAATGGATTAACATCAGGAACGATATGGTAATGTGAGAGGGGTTACCGAGCCTCTCATTCTGTGGGGGCTGAATCAACAGAGACGCAGTCAGTGACACAAAGTGATGGCAGAGCTCAACAGAAGTCTCTGTTACCTCAACTGAGTGACTGACCTTGACATCTGAGCAGGCCAGCAAGTGCCAGCAGTCTGCTCAACTTTGGGAGTCGTCGCACCCAAATTCATTCTCATGCAATGACCACTCAGACTCAGAGCTGATGCATAGATGGTGAGGGTGAGGCCTGGTAGTAAAGTCACTAGGGGCCATTGATGTTAGCCCCCAGGCGAATCCTCTGAAGAAAATGGTTGAAACCCTTCCATGGCATAGCGGGTTTTAAATCCAATTAATAACTTTGGAGTAAAAAACCAGTCTCAATAATGGTGACTGTAGTAATTATCAACAATTGTTGTAGAAAGACATCAGGTTGACTAATGTTTCTTTAGGGAAGGAAATCTGCTGGCCTACATGTGACTCCAGACCCACAGCAATGTGGTTGTGCAAGCTACCTCTGGTCAAGGGCAACAAATTCTGGCCTTGATGGCAATACTTGTGTCCAGTGAACCCAGGAGTCAGTAATTCAGCCCCTCAAACCTGCTCCGCCATTTAATATGAACATGGCTAATCTCAACTCAACTTTCCTGCTCGCTCTTTGTAACCCATTACTGAATTAAAAATCTGTCTACCTCCTCCTTAAACTTACTCAATGACCTGGCATCCACCACACTCTGGGGGAATGAATTCCACAGATTCATGACTCTTTGAGAGAAGTAATTCCTCCTCATTTCAGTTTAAATTCTGCGATCCCTTATCCTAAAACTATAACCTCTCATTCTAGATTGCCCCACATGAGGAAACATCCTCTCCATGTCTACTTTGCCACTTCCCTTCAGTATCTTACCCACCTCAATTAGATCTCCTCACATTCTTCTAAATTCAAGAGCATATGGGCCTAAACTGCTCAATCTCTCTTCCTATGACAAAACCCTCACATCTGGAATCAATCTTGTGGACTCCTCTGAACTGTCTCCTGTACAACTTCATTCCTCCTCAAGTAAGGGGACAAAAATTGTATGCAATACGTGAAAGAGAAAGAAAATAATTGTGGAATGTGTTTTATCATTCCTACCAAAGAGGGGAACAGAATAAATCTTAATTTGATTATTTCACGGGATGTCGGTATTACTGATAAGGCCAACATTTTTGCCCGTCCATAATTGCCCTTGAACGGAGTGGCTTGCTAGACTGTTTCTCAGTCACACCCATTAAGAGTGACATGTAAGCAAGGCTGGATAAGAACAGCAGATTTCCTTCCCAAAAGAACATCAGCGAACCAGATGGGTTATTGCAATAAATAGCGCTGGCAGTCATGGACACCATCACTGAGAACCAGATTCATAAATTGAATTTAAATATTCGCCAACTGCTTTGTTGGGTCACTACACCACTTCCCCACAAGTGATGGACATAAAAGGTTGGGACCATGTCCAGATGGACTTTGGTTCCTGAACCCATGTAGCTGTGCTCACCGAGCAGAGGATACCCAATTGATGGCCACGGAGCACTGCCAAGACGTGGAAGCTGCCTGCCTGGTGCCTGGTAAAGGCAGACAGAAGCCATGATGTGGCCTTCTGCTGCCATGCAATACAGAGCAGGCAGCTCCTTGGAATGCCAGCAGCGTAAAGGCAGGAGAAGGGGTGTGGGGGAGGTCAGAGGGAAAAGCTGAGGGAATGCTCATGATCTGTAACAAGACACCCAAGAGCCTGATCATTTACAAAATCAGCGAAAAACTTTCCCCTTGGCCCGAGGCAAATCCAACAGTTCTGACCTAAACTGAATCACACCGTTCAGACTCAATACAATCCCCTTTGAAAATGATAATCTTTAGTTTACCCAGCGCAGTAGCATTAAAAAAACCATGGGTTGGAACTGAAAGGATTCCTACTTTGCCCACCCAACCATTCCTCCCCACCATTTCTACACCCCCATTTCCACTCCCAGATGCCCCCCAACCACGTCAGCACTTTGAAAATTGGATCATGATCCAGAAATCTGGGACCATAATTTTCAAATCATGTCTGCACCACATCCTGAAAACTCCAGGAGGTGAAAATCCAGTTCTAGATAGATATCTCACTGCTTTAATGCTCCAAGGTTCCATCAATAGCACCTTCTCTAATCTTCACCAGCGCGAGGGGCAAGGGCAGCAGATGCATGGTAATACACTGTTGTATAAGGTAATGGTTCTGAAATGGTTAATGTTGAAATTACATAAAGCTCCACCCAATTAAATGATGTCACACAATCTGTGGGTGGAGAAGGGGAAGTCTAGCACGAGCTCCTCATGGAGACATCATGCCTAACAAATCAACGTAACTTGTATCGTGCAATAAACTACATCTCGTTGTTAAGGCAAGTTCCTCTTATTGAGACTCTTCTTCTTGTTGATCCTCCACCACTACTAATTAGAAAGGCCCGTACACTCATCAAGGAAATGAGCAACACTCTACCCCAAACACAATCCACCTCAACAACCAGCAACAACTACCTTCAATTTTCACTCCAACCCACTCATCATCCCTACTTGGTAATATACAGTCATTTCTTCTCTTGCTGGGTCAAAACCCAGGAACTGCCTTTCTAACTGCACTGGAGTTGTTCCTACACTAACTGACTACAGCGGTCCAAAAAGGCAGCTCACCACCATCTGTAGACAGGGTGGTTAAGAAGCTATTTAGCGCATTTGCCTTCATTGCTCAGACCTGTGGGTATAGGAGTTCGGAAGTCGTGTAGAGGTCGTACAGCACATTGGTGAGGCCTCTCAGTTCCCCTCTGGGTCGCAAATCAATGTTGCCATTGGAGAGGTGGCAGTGTAGTGACAATACCACAGGAGCAGGAATCCAGAAGCCTAGACCAATATTCTAGAATTATGGGTTCAAGTCTCACCACAGTAGATGGTAAAATTTGAATTCAATTTACATCTAGAATTAGAAAGGTAATCTAATAGTGGCCACGTAACCATTGTTGAATGTTATAAAAACCCATCTGATTCACTAATACTGTTTGGGGTTGGAAATCTATCATCCCAACTTGGTCTGGCCTAAACGTGACTCCAGACCCATAGCAACGCGATTGAATCTGAACAGTCCATCATGGTAATTAGGGATGGGCAATAAATACTGGCCCAGTCAGTGACACCTGTATCCCACAAATAAGCACTAACAAAAAATTATTGCAATTCCATCTCTAACACCACTGTGGATGAACCCACAGCACATGGACTGCAGTGGCTCAAGAAGGCAGCTCACCACCACCTTCTCAAGGCCAACTAGGGATGGGCAATAAATACTGGTACAATGGGCTTGTCCCGTGAATGAATTAAAAGAAAGTGTTGCTCCAGGCGAACAAGGCCTTAGTGAGACCACATCTGCAGTACCCTGCAAAATTTTGATTTCCTTATTAACAAAAGGATATAATTGCTTTATAAGCAAGTCAGAGGAGGTTCACTTGACTGACTCCTGTGCGAGATGGAGTTTCCGAGAAACAGATTGGGCCTGTAATCATTAGCGTTTAAAAAGAATGTTAATTATACATATAAGATCTTGAGGGGTCTTGTCAGGGTCAACACCGAGAGGATGTTTCCCCTCGTGGGTGAGCGTAGAACAAGAGGACTCCCATTTAAGAATTAGGAGCCTCCCACTTAAGACTGAGACAAGATGAAAACTTTTATCTTTGTAGGTCATTAGTCTGTGAAATTCCATTCTCCAGTCATTGAATATATTCGGGGTTGTGTTAAATAGATTTTTGCTCCACAAGGGATTTAAGAGGTATGGGTGAATGAGGAGTAAAGTGGAGTTGAAGCCACAGTCAAAATAATCATAATCCTATTGAATGGTGGCGCAGCTTAAATGAGCCAAATGGCCTCATCCAGATCCTAATTCGTGTGTGCGGGACTCTTGTGCCCCAGGGGTAGTGTCTCTATGCCACGAGGTCTGTGTTCAAGTCCCACCTGCTCCAGAAGTGTGTCATAACATAGGTGGCACTGTGGCTCGGTGGTTAGCGCTGCTGCCTCGCAGCACCAGGGACCTGGGTTTGATTCCACCTTCAGGTGATTGTGTGAAGTTTGCACATTCTCCCTGTCTCTGTGTGGGTTTCCTTCCACACTCCAGAAATGTCTAGGTAAGGTGGATTGGCCATGCTAAATTGCCCATTTCTGCAGGCTAGATGGGTTGGCCTTGGGGAATGCAGGGGTAGGATGGGCCTAGGTGGGATGTTCTTCAGAGGGTTGATGGGCTGAATGGCCTGCTTCCAGCAATTCTATGATCTGTGAACAGGTTGGCTAGAAAATATCTACAAATGTCCCATTGCCTTAGAAAGGCCAATTGCTAGGACCCCTATTGTTAAAGACATTATAACACCCGCCTCTGCTTTCACTTAGCAGAGGGATGATGTAGATGTGCGCAGATATCAAAGTCGCCTGTGATTTTAAACCAAGG
This sequence comes from Rhincodon typus, assembly GCF_021869965.1. NCBI lineage: Eukaryota > Metazoa > Chordata > Chondrichthyes > Orectolobiformes > Rhincodontidae > Rhincodon > Rhincodon typus. The sequence continues at coordinate 15,399,148 of NC_063368.1, forward strand.
GTGGAATTGGAGAAGGTTCACGCAGGGTATAAGTGACTAGTTGGACTGGCTGGCCAGTTTCTATGCTGTCCATTCTACGTGGAATGCAGACCACGACAGAGGTAGTTAAGCTGCTTAGCAACCTGATGTCTCACATGACAACATTTAAAAGATATTTGGATGGGTACATGAATTGGAAAGATTAAAGAGTTATGATCCAGTTGCATCCAAATTGAATGCCCTGAATTGACTGGAATTGAACACAGAATTCTAAAAATAACCAATGTCCTTTACAGCCGCACATAACCTCGCAACTCCTATACTCAATGCATTGACTAGAGTCACTCTGCATTGCAAACCAGTCATTCCAGTTAACTCACCCATAAAATGCCAAATTCTCTTAAACCAGGAGCTGAACCCAGGAACAAGAATACATGCAAGTTTTACCACGTGAATTTATTTTCTTTCACAGGGATTGCTCCTTAACAACCTGATGTCTCACATGACAACATTTAAAAGACATTTGAACGGGTACATGAATAGGAAAGATTAGAGAGATATGATCCAGTTGCATCCAAATGGGACTACTTCGGATTAGGAAACCTGGTCTGCATGGACAAGTTGGGCTGGAGGGTCTGTTTCCACGCTGTATGACTCTCTGACCTGCCAAAGTGGGAGTCAATAATGAGAATAATTGCTCAGTAAAACAGAAACAAAATTCTCAACGTTGAAATAACCGAAGTTCTAATTATGTTGTTGAACTCATTTTTTCTTAAAAGTCAGTCGTTTAAATCTTCCTTTGGCAGAAGCCCTGCCTTAAGTCTTCCTTCTGTTTAAACAGGGCTTACTGTTCTCTAAGAGTCCAGAGCGAGGTAGGGAACAGCTGGGCTCTGACATCACGAGTGCCGTGAGTCAACATTTGCACTTCCCGACACGCCACAGTGCTCCCTCCACATCTCCAACCACTCTCCCGCTCCGTCTACTGCTGCCCCAGGCCAGACTCTGACACAAGCCTGCTGCCCTTGATAGGACTGGCAGGATAATCTGCAGATAGACCATCTGTGCCTCGACAGGGGGGAGCGAGAGCTGGCTTTCTGTTCGACTGAAAGCACACAAAGCCTTTCTCTCGCTCACCAGTAATTGTGCAGGTCTGGCAAGGCAATGCAGTAGATCTTCCACGACCTCTTCAACATAACCTGGAAGGAAAGGGCGAGAAGGAAGGGGAGACACCCATGAGGGAAGAGGGCAGAGAAGGGTGGGGAGAGGGACATATTGTGTCCCTTTCATTAAAAAAAACTTCAAACTGTTTTGATATGTGTTTGTCTGTTCAGACCAGACCTCAAGGTGTCTCTTCAAACTATTTATACACATTATACACATGGTGACCTTGCAGTAGACATCACCGTTCTAAGTTACTCTTGTTCTGTCTGAGTCTCCTCAACTGCTAATTGTTAATTCACAGTCTACACCAAGAGGTTCATATGAACATTCCTCAAAACAGAAACAGGGATTTTTTTTTTATGTGTAAAACTTAGGAGAGTTGGGTGGTGAGATTCTGCTTACGGAAAGTCTCACTGCTGGGGAGTAAGAAATGATGTACCGTTAAGTTCCCTCTACAGCACCACTCGTGCTATTTCTACCCCAGTTTCACTCACATACCCAAAACCCAGTCCATGTTTTCAAAAAGACCACAAGCGGCTCTCACTGCTAGTTTTAGAGCCTGATTTTTTTTTATTCCTATTGGATGCGATGTTGTGGCAAGGCTGGTATTTATTGCCCATTCCTTAGCTGCTAAAATAACTGTACAGAGGCCGGTATCCCATCACCAAGTCACCTTTTATTTACTACTGCACAGTACACTGGCTATGTCCAGCCAGCTCACAGACAGTCCTCCTCTGAGGAAATTCTAATCTCCTGGTTATCCTGGTCAGCCAAGGTTTTCCTGATTGGTTATCAATCCCAATCAAGAACCTCATAGTCAATGAGGTCAACCTGGTTCCAATCACTACAGTTGCCCTGAACTGAATGGCTCGCTCTGTCATTACATAGGGTGCTGAAGAATCACCCACATTGCTGTGGGTCTGGAGTCACATACAGACCAGACCAGGTCTGGATGACAGATTTCCTTCCCTAAAAAGGAATGACAGAGCTCACTGGGTTTTCATGACAATTGGCAATGGTTACACGTTACAGGTTAGCTTTTAATTCCAGATTTTTAAAGTTTAAATCCCACCAGCTGGCAATCAAACCCACGTCCCTGAGCACATTAGCCCGGAGCTCTGGATTACTTGGTTGCGGTTGCTGTATTGTATCTTTGCCACGGTTGCTCTTTTGCCCTCACACTGCCCCTGTTAGTTTGGAGCTGCAGACAGATGGGGGGAAATGAATAATCAGATAATGAACGACAAATGTGGCAGAGAACAGATTGCGCAGATCTCCTCAGGCAGGGCTGTGTGAACTCCAGACAGAACAAAAACGTGTTACATTTCTTCAAAGATGCAAAAGTCCTTCTTGATTACTCTCTCTTCGAAACATAAATAACATGTATGCTGACTGTGGAACACCAACAACAACTACTTACATGCATATGGCACCTCGAGTGTGTTAAAATGCTTCCCTGTCCCCAAAACTCGTGAAGAAATGATAAAAGTGCAGGAATTAGAGTTTGGCTTCTTCTCTCTTCACCTCCACTCATCTCTCATTCTTTACATCTCTTTATCGCCTTCTCCACACACACCATCCTTCCGTTTTCTCCCCATTTTTGAGTTTCTGACTCTGTCATTTCCCTGTCCTTTCTTCGTATGCCTTTCCAGCTTTCTCTTAGTTTTCCTCCTGCCTTCCACCTGATTTTTTTTCTCTCTTTCTCCACCCCGTGATCACTTGTCTCCCTCATTCTGTCCCATAAAGACAGTGGAACTCTCTCAACAATCATAACTTGCATTTATATAGCGTCTTGAATGTAGTATAAAATGATCCCACAGGGTACTTGGCAGGAGTGTCATGAAACAAAATTTGATCCCAAGATATAGAAGGGTGTAATGAAACAGATGAACAAAAGATTGGGCAAAGGTGTGGGTTTGAAGGAGGGGTGAGAGGTACAAAGGTCTAGGGGGCATTTCAAGAGCTTGGCGCTTTGGTAGTTGGCAGTAAGCTTTCAATAGTACATAAAGACTCTGACAAATTTTTTATGGAACCAACTTAGAGAGCAAATATCTGGATGTGTCACAGCGTGGTAAGGCAATTGGCCTTCCCAAGGCCGAAAGAAACTATGGAGAGTTGTGAACACAGTCCAGTCCTTCATGCAAACCAGCCTTCCAACCATTGACTCCATCTATACTTCCTGCTGTCTCAGGAAAGCAACCAGCATAATCAAATGCCCTTCCCACCCAGGTCACATGCTCTTTCATCAGGCAGAAAATATAAAAGTTTGCATACATGTACGAACAGACTCAAGTCTGTTGTCAGACTTTTGATCAGACCTCCTAATGTTAATGTTGATCTTTCTTGGCACCTTGCCAGCAGCTGTAACATTGTATCCCGCACTCTGATCTGTTACCCCGATACACGTGTATGGTACAATCTGCCCGTAAAGCACCTAAAACAATGCTTTTCACTGTACTTCAGTACAGTACATGTGACAGTAAAAAATCAAATCAAATCAATTAAAATTGGGTACTGGTAAAGAAGGTGTTGAGGCTGCAGATCAATCAAAAATTTCAGAACTGAGCTCGACAGATGCTCGTTACAGGAGTTTTGTAAGGCTGAATGGCTTCCTTCTGTCCCTATATTCCTTTCTTTATGTGGCATCAAACAAATTAGCAGAAGCAGGCCATTCAGCCCTTTCAAATTGCCCCACTGTTCAATAAGGTCATGGCTGATCAGCGTAAAGGGGCACCAATTTGAGACTGAGATGAGGAGGAGTTTCTTCTGTCGGAGAATTGAGAGTCTTTGGAACTCCTTGCCACAGACAGCTGTGGGGGCAGAGGCCTTGTATATATTTAAGGCTGAGACAGATAGATTTTTAATCAGTAGAGGGATGAAGGGTTACTGGGAAAGGGTAGGAAAGCAAAAGGAGGAATGTCAGATCAGCCATGATTCTATTGAATGGCAGAGCTGGCTCGAGCAGCAGAAGGGCCTAATCCTTTTCCTATTTCTTATGTTCTTATGAATGTGGCCTCTACTCCACATTTCTACCTATCCTCAATTCCTTTTGGCCCCCTTGCCAGTCAAGAATCTATCTATCTCCACCTCGAAAATATTTAACAACCCTGCCTCCACAGCCCTTGAGGGAAGAGAGTTCCACAGATTCCTGACCTTCTAGGAGAGGTATCTCTGTTTTAAAGGGAATACCCTTATTTTTAAACATTATCCCTACAGTCTATTCTGTCCCATGAGGGGCAGCCTCCTTGTAGCATCGGTCTGTTAAGACATCTCAGGATCTTATATGTTGCAAAAACATCTCTTCTCAATCTTTTAAGATCCATTGAATGCAGACTTATTCCGCCTGATCTAGGGCAGCACGGTGGCTCAGTGGTTAGCACTGCTGTGCCACAGCGCCAGGGACCCAGCTTCGATTCCACCCTCAGGTGACTGTCTGTGTGGAGTTTGCACATTCTCCCTGTGTCTGGTCCCTCTGAGTGCTCTGGTTTCCACCCACAGTCCAAAGATGTGCAGGGCTAGGTGAGTTGGCCATGCCAAATTGCCCATGTGTGCAGGCTAGGTGGGTTATCCATGGGAATACAGGGTTACAGGGATAGAATGGGCCTGGGTGGGAAGCTCTTCGGAGGATTCTTGTGGACTTGATGGACCAAGTGGCCTGCTTCCACACTATCGGGATTCTATGATTAACCTCCCCTCATAAGATAATGCTTCTACTTCTTTATTTCCCAGTGTTATGGGGTTAAGGCAGTGGGGGTTACTCTAAAAACCATGTAGAAAGTTTCTCAAAGTGTTCACTTCACAATTCAGAAAGAAAGCAAGTGTCCACCAAGTCATGATAAACATTTTGGATAGTGCAGCAAGACCTCAACCACACCTTCTTGCATTTATATAGCTCCGGCAACATACAACAGAAATCTAAAGAAGGTGCAAGGGAAGAATATTTGACCCATTGAAAGGGCTATCAGAACAAGCAGTCAAAAGCTCAGTCAAAGTCAAAGGTTTTAAGATGAAGAGAGCGAGAGGCAGAGAGGTTTAGGGAGGGAATTCCAGAACTTTCTGGCTTAGCAACTGAAAAAAAAATGAAATATGCAACACGGGTTATTACCTCCCAGCATGAGTTTACCATAAAGTCATGATAACCTTAATCCCAGTGGGAAAGCTGCCAGATTGTAAAGACATTGGCTGAGCTTCACTTATTTATAAAAGTTGTTTTGCTGGTCATTTCCACAAATTATTCTTTACTTAAGGAGGGGTAAGGCTACAGTAATCGACAATGTTGTGTTTACAGCTCAGCCAGGAAGCCCCAGGTTGCCGTGGCAACCTGCACATTTACGGGCATGTTGGAGCTCGGAGTCATGGAAAGTGATGGTGGGGGCTACAGTTCTGTCTCTAACCAGGAATCCCTTCCAATGGCATGTATTGGCAGGATTGGCAGGTTGGTGTTCAAACTCCTTGACCACGTTATAAACCTTGCTTCCATGACCACCAAATCCTGGGGGCGTGAGCACATCAAACCAGGAAAGTCTAGTTGCTTGGCAGGGACACCTTCTTGTCCTGTGACAGGATTGACATAAAAATGCACAAATTCGAAGCAGGAATAGGCCTTTCAGCCCCTTGAGCCTGCTCCACCATCCTTTAAGATCATGGCTCATCTGACGGGTTGGCACGGTGGCTCAGTGGTTATCACGGCTGCCTCACAGCACCAGGGAACTCGGGTTTGATTCCAACCTCAGGCGACTGTCTTTGTGGAGTTTGCACGTTGTCTGCATATTCCCTCCGGGTGCTCTGGTTTCCTCCCGCAGCCCAAAGATGTGCAAGTTAGGGTGGACTGGCCATGCTAAATTGCCCCATAGTGTCCAAGGATGTGCAGGCTGGGTGGGTTAGCCATGGGAAATGCAGGGATAGGATAGGGGAGTGGGATTGGTTGGGATGCTCTTTGGAGGGTCAGTGTGGGCTCGATGGGCCAAATGTCCTGCTTTCACGCTGTAGGGGTTCAATAATTCCATTCTATGATGGTGGCCTCAACTCCTCAATCCATTGCCAATTGTCATTAAAAAAAACCCATCTGGTTCACTAATGTCCTTTAGGGAAGGAAACTGCCATCCTTACCTGGTCCGGCCTGCATGTGTCTCCAGACCCACAGCAATGTGGTTGACTCTCAACTGCCCTCTGGGCAATTAGGAATGGGCAATAAATGCTGTCCAGCCATCGACACCCTCATCCCGTTATGGAATAGAAGAAAAAACTCCTCCCACTCAGTCTTAATCCAACGAAGAATCTCTCTACTTCTCACCGAAAAATATTCACTGACCCCCACACCTCAACTGCTGTCTGGGAATGAAACACCACTCTGCAAGGGGTTTCTGGGTCAGATGCTGATACGTCAACAACTATACCACAAGACGTCCCCCAAGCTTAGTCATTAGATTTAATTAAGAAGTAACAGCAACCGCTGAGCTACCCAGATTATCGCCAGTCAGCAGGCCAGATATTATTAACACGTTGTGGTCCCCATTGTTCCTTGGTTGTGTCACCCACAACATTGAAAGTTAGCCCTGTGTCACCAACAGCATCAATTGTGGCTCAGCGGTTTGTACTCATTAGGAAGCCTCCCGAGTCACAATATCCAGAGATAGCAGTTCATAACGTAGCGCCTGGTGCTCCGCACTGCAACACTGAGGCAGTGCTGCCCAGCAAAAGGTACCTTCTCACAGATGAGATAGTTAACCTTGTTAGGCACCAGACGTTGAAATGTTGGTTAGATAGCATCCATAAGACCACAAGAAATAGGAACAAGGAGTAGGCCATCGGGCCCCTCAAGCCTGCTCCACTGTTCAATAGCATCATGGCTGACCCGACATTCCTCATGTTCACTTCCCTGCCCTTTCCCCACAACCCTCAATTCCCCTAACTGAAGACCATAAAATTACGAGACCACAAGAAATAGGAAAAGGAGTAGGCTGTTCGGAACCTTGAACCTGCTCCACCATTCGATAGGATCATGGGTGATCCTACATTCCTCACATCCACTTTCCTGCCCTTTCTATGTAACTCTTGATTCTCTGACCAATCAGGAATCTATCTCTCTCAACCTTAAATATGCACAAGGACTCTGCCCCTATAGCTCTCTGTGGCAAGGAATTCCAAAGACTCATAACCCTCTGAGAGAAGAAATTTTTCCTCATCTCAGTCTTAAATTGGCACCCTTTACATCTGAGACTATGCCATCTGGTCCTAGACTCACCCAGGAGGGGAAACATCCTCTCAGCATTTACCCTGTCAAGCTCCTTAAGGTGTTTCAGTGACATCACCTCTAACTCTTCTAAACTCCAATGAGTAGAGTCTGTTTAACCTTCGCTCTTAAGACAATCCCTCCATATGGGGACCATCCTGGTGAACCTTCTCTTGAATTGATACCTTTCCTTAAATAAGGGGACCAAAGCTACTCACAGCACACCACGCTTTTCTGGTCAGAGTTTTATTTCGGCGCATACAGCTTCAAAGCCTCAGCAAACTTGTTCCCAAATCATCATCCACTTATCCCTCAGTTTTAATTGACTATCGAGCCCTTAGTTCCCTCTGATCTCAGGCATCCTGGCCAGTTCTTATTCAATGATAACAAACCTCTTGGTTGAATGTAAGGAAATCGCCTGGCAGCTATTTCGAAGAAGAAAACGAGAATTTTCTCTTGTCTTCTGGGCCCATATTATGGTCTCAATCAGAAACATATGGAGATTACCTGGTTATGACCACATTGTAGTTGGTAGGACTTTGGTGTGTCTAAGTAGATTGCTGAACTCCTAAATAACTTCAGAAGACTTGTTTGGGAGCACAAAGAAGAGAAACTGAGATTTATTTTGGTCTGGAATTATGGATGCATTTATTAATTTTTTATGAGCACCAACAAGCATCTGAAACTGACCTGATCTATAAGTGACTAGTCCACAAATTCTGTGTCTTAGAAAGAGTTTCTCTCACATGCACACATGCACACAGTTCATCCTCGGCCTCAGAATCATATCTGGTTAGTGATGGTGAGCAAGCAAAAGTGTGCTTCACATCTGAAACTCCTAGCATGGACTAAAATGATGGTGGTGTAGAACCTAGCCTGCTGAATTTGCCTGACGCCCATGTTAACAACATGGTGTAATGGCAGAACCACACAGTGTGGAGTCCTGTAACTTCCTGTTGCTAAGCGATACAATCTATAGGGCAATATGCATTTCAGAACGACCCAAGGTACACTCCAGGTAAGCTATAGGGTCAAAAACACCTTATAGAGACACAAAACACTCTTTAGGCAAACTTTAGGGATGTATGTACATCATATAAAGATCTATTATATGCATCCGGTCAACTACAGAAGTATTTCTGCTCTATAGATAGTTATACTATGCATATAGGTCAACTATAGGCACATATATGCTGTAGGGGCCAATAGTGTGATGTGGGAACATTTGTGAAGAATAGGGGCACATCAGACACTTGAGAAGTTTAAGTGTAACAGAGCCTTATAGTGATACTCCAAAAAGGAACATTTCAACACCTTCAATATAACTTAGCTTAGCTTCCATTGGCTATAGTTAGCAGGGGTGCTTGTGCTCACACTTTTTCTCACTCTCTCTCTATTTTACAAAGCATATAATTTACAAATGAAGGCTCTGGTAGTGGCCCTACCTCTGGGACAGAATATCCGGGTTCAAATCCCACCTGCTCCAGAGGTACAGACAGGGCTGAAGAGGTACGAGCATCAAAATAGCTAAAATTTACAAATGGGAGTTGTGGTATTGGAGAGGTGGTGTCCTTACCTCTGAGACAGGAGGCCCACCTGCTCCAGAGGTATGGACATTAAAATTAAGAGGTGGATTGAAAAAAACTGTAATGTACAAATCAGGTTCTGGTGGTGCTGTGGTAGTGCCCCTACCTCTGAGTCAGGAGGCCTGGGCTTCAAGGCCCACCTTCTCCAGAGGCATGAACATGTTGAAGATAAATGAACATTGAAACGACTATAATGTACAAATGGGGATTCTGGCGGTGCCCTGGTAGCATGCCTACCTCTGAGCAAGGAGGCCTGGCTTCAAGTCCCACCTGGGCAGGGAGCAGGCCAATAAAAACCGAGGCTAATTTACCAATAGTTGTACCCACTGCCATCGGCCGGGTAGTACATGGGGAAGTTGTTGTTGTTGTAGACGGGCCCTGTGCGTCCAGAGCTGAACCTGGTGGCTGCCATGTTGGACTCGAGGTAACCGTAGGCGGGCTGGAAGAGGCACTGGGGCCCATCACCGGCCATGGGGGGAGGGGGGTTGTTGCTATTGTTGTTGCTGCCAGGTCCACCGCCAGGCCCAGTGCCGCTGCCGCCGCCACCGCCACCGCCAACTGGGGTGAGAGGCTTCGGTGGGTTCCGCGCCGTGTATGAGTACTCAGGGACGAAAGACCAGTAACCGACCAGCGGCGCGTAGGTGGCCCGGATGTAGGCCTGTCGTGGCACATACTCCTGTGCCATTTGGCTGTAGTTGTACGGGTTGGTGGGGCGTACAAAGCAGCCGGCTTGCTGGTAGGTGGTGGTTTGTTGGTGGGCCACTCGCATGGTACGCGGCTGGTAGAACGTCTGGTGCTGAGCGTAACCGGGTGTGGACTGGGGGCCGGCCGCAGGAGCTGGGGCAACCGGGGGGTAGTTCATCAGCGGAGGCCGACTCGGTAGTGGCAAGGTGCTGCCGGGGAAGCGGCCCGGGTACACATATTTACTGGCCCCACTGCCCCCGCACTCGTACGCCACCCCAGGAAGCGGCTGCAGGTTGGAGCCGCCCCCAGTCGATGCTGCGTTCTTGTCCTGGTAGGCCATGGACACCAGCTCTGCGCCAGTGCCCTCCGCCTCGGGCAGCAGGCCGCCACCAGGGCCCCGGGTATCGACCTCCTTAAGCCCTGGGGGTGGCGGTGGTGGCGGCGGAGGAGGAGGAGGCTGCGGGCCCTGCCCACAAATGGCCTCCTCGCTCCCAACGCCTGCCGAGCCCTCAGGCCCAGCCGAGTCCAAGATGGCGCGGCCTGACACCGGTTCGCACTCTTGGTCGTTGGCTTTCTCCAGGGCTGGGCCATCTCTTTTGCCAGCCTTGGTGCCATCCTCGTTGAAGGCGAAGGCCATCGCCTTGCGAGCCGGTTCCTTCCCCGTTTCGCCGCACTTGGCCAAACCGAAATCTTCCCTGTGCTTGGCCGCTGAGAGGTCTCTTGCCTTGCCCGCTTCCTTGGCAGCGGATCCTTTCCTGGCGGACGGCGCTGCGCCCTTCAATGCATGGCGTGATGTGCTGTAGCTGTGCTCGGACTTGACACACGCACCGCCCTGGGCCTTATCCCTGGGCTCCGGAGAGCAGGCGCTAGGCGACTCCCGTCCTCCCGGCTCCTTGGGGAAGGCTTCCTTCTGCCCTGCGCAGAGCAACTTGACCAGGTTGCTGCCGGCCTCGGAGAGCTCCTGAATCCGGGCGTCTGACAGGGTGGCCTGGCCAGCGGATCTCGCCGGTGACTCCACGTGCCGTTCGAGGGCAGCAAGCTGGCGGCTGTCTGACTTGGAGACTGGTGCCAACTCCTCACAGAGCTTGGCAAAGACAGGCAGCTGCCGACGAGACTGCTCGTCCTGAGACTCGCCAGAGCTCAGCGGTGGGGGGGGATGCTTCCACTTTCTTGTCTCCAGCGGAGCTGAACATGTTGTTCTGGAGGAACTCCTTGATGATCTGAGCCTCCTCCATCACCACCTTGTTGTCGGGAGCCTCGGCCTCATTGATGTGTTTCAGGGAGAACTGGGCGAGGAGTTGGCAGATCTCTTTGTTGGAGGCCACTGAGCCTCCTGTGTTCACCTCGAGCTGAAGGATATCCTTTGGGCCGCACTGGGTAGGCATCGGTTCGGCTGCCTCTTCCTTGGCCAAGCCGACTTTCTTGGGCAACTGCTCCACACCGCTGACAGACTTCAGAATATTGTTTAGGAAGTTGTCCTTATCCAGCAGTTCCATGCCGGAGCTTTGTAGCTCCTTGTCGCTCTTCGCAGAGTGCTCCAGGACAGACGCTGCCTGGCATTTTTCGAAGGGCTTGGGCTTTTGGAGATCCACGTTGACCTCCTCACCCATGATGCTTAGGTATTCCAAATGCACCAGGAGCGAAACATCATCTTTACCGCTGCTGTCTGACACTTTCTCGTCCAGGGCACCCTTGACGTTTTCATCGCCGCCCTCCATCTCCGGGTTGACCTCACTCCGGTTCAGTTCAGGCTCCTTTTGGTTGGAATCCAGCTGAGCCGAGAGCTGTTGGACCCGTTTCCAGATCTCGTAGCAAGTTTTGTCCAGGCCATCCTCGGGGGTATCCTCATGGATCCAGGTGTAGCGCGGGTATGGCCCCAAGGGGAAAGAACACTTGGCATCTTTCTGGGCGTGGACCAACTCGAGCTTAGCCAGCATGGTGCAGGGCTCGGCACGGTGCACAGGTGGGTTATGAGCCAAGGGAACCGCAGCAGATAATCTGACTTAACTCTGCGTTTGCTTAACAAACTTACTGTTACTGAGCAACAGCCTTAAAACTGTAAATAAATAGGTACGACCTCACAATATTGCACTCCGATATGGGGTTCCACGTCTCTAGGACTCAGAATGTTAATGAAGGTCTTGCCGTTTGTGATGAGGATGATTTTGTCACTGCATTTAAAAGGATACAGTTGGTGAGGTCACAAGGGAATGTTAAAGAGATTGGGGAATGGCTCCATCGAAGAATTTGGAAAACAACTGTCTTAATATCCCTGTGGCATTCCTGATGCCATTGAAATGGGTGTCTAATCCATAGCGGAACGTGGAAATAGGAGTAGGAGCAGATCATTCGGCCCTTCAAGCCTGCTCTGCCATTCAACACAATCATGGCTGATCATCCAACTCAGTAACAAGCACAGAGAATGCTTGAGAAACTTACCAGATCTGGCAGCATCTGTGGAGAGAGAGCAAGGGAGTTAATGTTTTGAGACCAGTCTGATTCTTCTTCAGAACTCAGATCTAACTGAGGACTTTGTTCATCCATCTGTAGGTCCGCAGCCCGGGGAAAAATGGCCCATGTGGGTAAACGACTCATAGAGGCTTTCAGGTGCCAAAGCAGGCCATCCGTCTCATCCAGTCCATGCCAACTCACTGGAGAGCAACTCAGACCCCCACTGACCCTATTTTATCTCCCTGTACATTCATTTTCCTCAACTTCCCATCCAGTTTCCATTTGAAATCATTCAACGTCTTCACTCTCCTCACAGGCAGCAGGTTCCAGAGCATTAGCACTCACTGTGTGAAAAGAAGGTTCTTCCCCATAGAGCCTCCAAAGAAAACAAACCCTCCGACTTGATTTTCTAATTTAACATTCCTCCATCTCTGTAGCCATTCCAGTAACTCTCCCATGCACCCTCTCAAGGATACTCACGTCCTTCCTAAACTGTGGTGACCAGAACTGAATGCAATGCAAAGGTTGGGCCTAACCACAGCTTTATAAAGGCTCAATGTAACTTGCCTGCTTCTGTACTCAATGCCTCCATTTACGAAGTCCAAGGCCCCATATTAACAAAAGAATTGATTCCTCAAGGATGCCTCAACATTGAATAGGATCTGATTGTGTCCTTCACTCCACTTTCCTTTCGTGTCCAACCATAATCTTTGACCAACTCAACCTTGAATGTTTTTAATGGCTATTCCATATCCTTGGCTAACCACTCCTTCAGCATGTCCTGCTACCTTCAAGTCTGGCCTCCACGTGACTCCAGGCCCACAGCAATGTTGTTGAACCTTAATGGTGCTCTGAAACAGTCCAACAAGCCACTCAGTACAAGGGCAATTAAGGATGAGCAACATGTGATGTCCTTGCCAATGACATCCATATCCCATGAAGGAGTAAAGAAAAATAACCTGCTCTCAGCAACCCATCCACCATTGAAAATGCTTCCTTCCTACTTGCTCTATCAATGAGGAGCACCACCACTAAATGCCTCCTTAATCTTGTTTACTCCAAACAGAACCACCTCAGATTCTCCAGTCTCTCTACGTAGTTAAAGTCCTTCATTCCAGATGTTATCCCTGAAAAATCTCCTTTGCACTTTTTCCAAGGCCTTGATGTTTTAGAATCCCAGCAGTGTGGAAACAGGCCATTTGATCCATTAAGTCCACGCTGCCCCTTTGAACAGCCTACTGCCAGACCCTATGTTCATAGTTCATAGAATCCCTACAGTGTGGAAACAGGCCTTTTAGCCTAACTAGCCCACACTGACCCTCAGGGCATCCCACCCAGACCCATCCCCCTATAACCCACCTAATCTACACATCCCTGAACACTATGGGCAATTTAGCATGGCCAATCCACCTAGCCCACCTACCTTTGGACCCTGGGAGGAAACTGCAGCACCTGGAGGAAACCCACACAAAAACAGGGAGAATGTGCAAACTCCACACAGACAGTTGCCTGAGGGTGGAACTGAACCTGGGTCCTGGTGCTGTGAGAGCTAAGCACTGAGCCGCCCATGCCCTCCCCCAACCTTTCTTTCCAGCTAATATGTGATACCCAGAATTGGACACAATTATGTTATACATAGCGAAGCAGAGACCTAACCAGCAATTTATTAAGGCTTAACGTAACTTCTTTGCTTTTATTCTCGATACTTCTGCTTACTCAGCATCAAAATGCTTGAATCTTTTTGGAGAGTTAGCTGAGGCTGTACTACATTTGTTTCAGCTGACATTATACTGAAATTAAAAAGAAATCAAAAGCTATTCCTTTGTTAAAATGATCCTATGGTTACTTTTTAACCTGGGTCACTCATTAGTGGGATTACCATTGCTGAATCCTCCACCTTCCATGTCTGAGGGTCACCCATTGATCATAAGTTTAACTGGACCAGGCACATAAAAACTTTATGACATGAGCAAGTCAGAGGCTGGGAATTCCAATACAATTAACTCACCTCCCGAATTCCCAAATTACAAAGCACAATCATGAGTGCAGTTGGATAATCCCCATTTGTCTGATGAGTATAGCTCCAACAACATTCAAGAACCTCAACATTAAACAGGACAAAGCAATCCACTTGATCAGCTCCACATTCCCCACCTTCAACACTCACTCCTTTCACAATGAGCTCAGGGAAGTAGCATCATGTACCATCCACAATTCACCAAGACACTTTGATAACACCATTGAAACCTGTGACCTCTACAGCTAGAAAGACAAAGATGGCAGATGCATGGGTTCACTACAGCCTCTGAATTCCCATCCAAGTCTCTTACCATTCTGATTTGGAATGACATTCCTGTTCCTTCAATGTCACTGGGTCAAAATCCTGGAACTCCATTCTTAAATGTTGCATAAGGTAATGTAATGGGGTTAAATTTCATATTTCACTGCCTCCACCTCTTCTACTGATGTCTCACACACAGAGAGTGTATGCAGATATGGAGTTTTATGTAGCTTTTGGAGGGAGCAGATGCGTATGTATCAGCTCCCTAAAGTCCTAGTCATTATGCCTGACCAAATGTGGTCATACTTATTTTGTGTTTTATTTTCTTTATTCTTTCATGGGATGTGGGCAACACTGGCAAGGCCAACATTTAGAGTTATAGAGGTGTACAGCATGGAAACAGACTCCTCGATCCAACTCATCCACACCGACCAGATATCCCAAATTAATCTAGTCCCATTTTTCAGCCTTTGACTCATATCCTTCTAAACCCTTCCTATTCATATAGCCATTCAGATGTTTTTTTTAAATGTGTAATTGTACCCACCTCCACCACATTGTCTGGCAGCTCATTCCATACACACACCACCTGCTGCGCGAAAAAGTTGTCCCTTAGTTCCCTTTTAAATCTTTCCTCTCTCGCCTTAAACCTATGCCCTTTAGTTTTGGACTCCCCTACCCTGGGGAAAAGACCTTGATTATTCACCTTATCCATGCCCCTTATGATTTTATAAACCTCTATGAGGTCATCTCTCAGCCTCTGACGCTTCAGGGAAAATAGCCCCAGCCTATCCAGCCTCTCCCTATAGCTCAAACCCTCCAACCCTGGCAACATCCTTGTAAATCTTTTCTGCATCCTTTCAAGTTTAACAAGATCTTTCCTATAACAGGGAGAACAGAACTGAACACAACATTCCAAAAGTGGCCTAACCAATGTCCTGTACAGCCATAACATGTCCTCCCAACTCCTAAACTCAATGCACTGAACAATAAAGGCAAGTGTACCAAATGCTTTCTTCACTACTCTGTCCACTTGAGACACCACCTTCAAAGGACCATGAGCCTGTGCTCCGAGATCTCTTGGTTAGGCAACATTTCCCAGCACCCTAATATTAAGTGTATAAGTCCTACCCTGATTTGCCTTACCAATCCCTAATTCTCCTTGAACTAAGAGGCTTGCTAGGGCTTCTCAGAGTCAATTACATTGCTGGGGTCTGGAGTCACATGTCCTCCAGACCGAGTAAGGAAGGCAGATTTCTTTCTCCAAAGGGCGTGAGTGAACCAGATAGGTTTAAATATCATACACTAACCTTCTTGTTATCTATAAACGGCGTCTCTTCTGTAGATACTGTACAGTGGTGAATCCACCAACTGCAGTCACTAGGTGGCCGCATAGACGAAGGAAGGTTGGTTGCAGTGAGCTGCCTCAAATAGCCCTTTCCCAGTACCACACACTGGTAGAAGTGGCAAATATCACAAGGCACCAGGAATGGTCATCTGGGAAAATACTACCTTAACAGCAGTGTGGGTCAACCTAGACCACATGGACTGCAGTAGTTTGAGAAGGTGGCTCCCCAACACTTTTACAAGGGGCAATTAGGGACAGGCAACAAATGAATAAATAAATACAGGCTTTTGCCAAAAACACTCATAGTCTAGGAACAAGTAAAAACAATGCAGTGTCTAAAGAATTAATTTCCTGAATTTTGATTTGGTTTATTATTGTCACATGTACCTAGGTATAGTGAAAAGTTTTGTTTTGCGTGCAGTACAGGCAGATCGTACCATACAAAGTGCATAAGAGTAGTGGAACAGAGCAAGGAATAATTGAGGTTTGAAAGAGCAAAACGAATGTAAGTTATGTAGGAATAAGATCTGCTGTAGAGAGTTCTCTAAGAGTCACCATGCATTGGTGCCATCTTAAATCCAGGCACCAGGACACCCCTGGAAATGTCAATGATTGCATCAGATGGTGTGTGCTGTTCGAAAGTGGTGTGAGAAGTTACTCTAGTCAAGTGTAAGACAGGTCTTCAGCAATATGAGGGTGAGTGGTGGAATAGAGTGGGGGGGTAGTGGGTGCTAGAGAGTGTCATTTGCTAACAGACTGGTGACAGACGGTTCCATCACTTGCCAGAAAAGTGACAGATGAGGAATAAGCAATGAAATGTGAGCACAGTTCCTGGCAGGAGAAAGCATTATTCACGCAGTGTGCGCGTGTGATTAAACTGGGAGAAGGCTTGCTGAGATGAATTTCATTAAAACATGAGCCAATGAAACTTCCAAGAACATCTCCGGCCACTTTGCGTCACTCGCTCCCTCTTTGGTGACTCTCTGATTGTCACAGCCCCACCCTGCCTGACTCTATCCACCCAGGGGATAGTTTATGTTTGAAAGGAAAGGGGGTCACCTCGTGAGGAAGGAAGAGTTCAAACAACTGAAGACTCCTTTACTGCACAACATCTCTGACCACTCACTCAAATTGAACCATTTCCAAATCACATAACGTTTCCTTACTTTTGATTAATTGACTCCTTCGTTCGTTCACCACGAATGTGTTGACGTCTTTCTCTCCCACAACCCTCTGAGTTGCCATGGCAACGTCAGGGATAATCCTTTATTTTGGAATGAACCCAAGGGACATAGGATGAAGGCAGAGATTGGGCTAGTCACATGGTGTGGGGGGATGGGGGAGTGCGGGTGGCTTGGGTGATGCAGCAAGGGTGAATTTAGTTTTCTCAGTCTCACTGACTGTTGCTGCTGAAGCCAAGCCTTAAGGCTATGGGTCATGTTGGAACCCTTTTGGTCATTAGGTAAAGTCACCATTGGTCTCAGAGGACAACTCTGTCATTGGACTGAGACACCTGGGTGGCACGGTAGCTCAGTGGTTAGCACTGCTGCCTCACAGTGCCAAGGACCCAGGTTCGGTCCCACCCTCGAGTAACTGTCTGTGCGGAGTTTGAACTGTCTCCCCATGTCTGTGTGGGTTTCCTCCCACAGTCCAAAAATCTGCAGGCTAGATGGTTTAGCCATGGGAAATGGAGGACTATAGGGATAGAATGGGGTGGGAGGGTTATGGTGAGCCTGGGTAAGATGCTCATCGGAGGATGGGTGTGGACTTGATGGGCCAAATGGCCTGCTTCCACACTGTAGGGAATCAATGAACTGGTTGTGAGTTTAACTTCAGAGTCAACATGCTTCAGGGAAGGAGCAAGAATGTGGTAAACTCAGCTGGTGTGGGAATTTACCCCACACCATTGGCATCACTCTATATTGCAAACCAGCTGTCCAGCAAACTCAGTTCATTGACCCC
Organism: Rhincodon typus; assembly: GCF_021869965.1. Taxonomy (NCBI): domain Eukaryota; kingdom Metazoa; phylum Chordata; class Chondrichthyes; order Orectolobiformes; family Rhincodontidae; genus Rhincodon; species Rhincodon typus. The sequence continues at coordinate 15,416,832 of NC_063368.1, forward strand.
CAATGTTAGGCAACCTCCTGGTCATCATCACAAGCCCGAAGTGCCCCCCCACTTGTCTTTTCCTTGTGTTGGTTGTTTAAGGGTCATGTATATCTTTCACCGGGGAAGTGAATGGGTTGAGAGACAGACTGTAAAAGGTAACAGCTCAGGGAGGAGGCCATTTGGCCCTTTGTGGCTTTTCCAGGAGGAAGTCAATCAGCCCCTCGCACCTGCTTCATCATCTATTTACCCAACTTAACTCCCTAACTCAGTGTGCATCTGCCTCCCAAACGTCTCTCTTACACACACTTACACACACACACACACACATATACACACTTGTACACCAACACACACACATACAGACACACACGCACACACACATACATACTCACAAACATACACACACACACTTGTACGCACATGCATACACACACACAGGCGCACACATACACACACACACAGACACACACATACACACACACACAGACACACGCACATACACACACACAGATGCACACATACATACACCCACACGCACACATACACACACAGGCACACACACACAGACACACGCACACACATACACTCTTATACACTCACACAGACACACTCTTATACACACATACAGACACACACGCACATACAGACATGCACAGTCACACTCTTACACACAGACACACTCTTACACATACGCACACACACACGTACACTCTTATACACACACGGGCACACACACACAGACACACATACACACACGCACAGTCACACTCTTACACACAGACACACTCTTACACACATACACACACACGCACACACACACAGACACACACAGACACTCTTATACAAACACACACACACTCTTATACACACACACACAGACAGACTCTTATACACACACATACACACAGACACACCCTTACACACACACACACGCACACACACACAAGCACACACACACACACACACAGACACACACACACAGACACACTTTTACACACAGACACACTCTTACACACACACGCACACACACAGACACACACACACACACTCTTATACACACACACAGACACATTCTTATATACACACGCACACACAGACACAGACACACACACACACAGATGCGCACACACACACATACACTCTTACACACA
>NC_063368.1:15418064-15422461 GCF_021869965.1 Rhincodon typus
CACACACACACACACACAGACACACACACATATACTCTTATACACACACACAGACACACTCTTATACACACATGGGCGCACACACACATACACTCTTATACACACACACACTTATGCACACACGCGCACAAACAGACAAACTCTTATGCACACACACACAGACACACTCTTACACAAAGACACACTCTTACACACACACGCACACACACACACAGACACACTCCTATACACACACACATACACACTCACACAGACACATTCTTACACACACACACGCGCACACACACACACGTAGACACACTCTTATACACACACACACACACACACTCGTACACACACACACACATACACTCTTATACACACACACACAGACAGACTCTTATACACACACGCACACACACACACACAGACACACTCTTAAACATACACACTCACACACATACACACACACAGACACACTCTTACACACACACAAACACACACACACACACACATACACAAACTGACACTCAATGGAATGCAAGATTGTGAAACAAAACTGGAACCGTCCCAAGACATCTCGCCTGACTTCCTGTTTTCGGAGGCTTCAGCGCCCCACACATCAAGGACTGATACCAACCAACAGGTTGGTGAAACCATCTGTGCTGCACTTTCCTTACCCACTCCATTGTCACCCTACCTACTGCACACTTCCCATCTCAGTGTCCCATACGGATCTACCTTATTGAGCAAGATCCCACCTTTCAGGCATCCTTCGGATCAAGGAGACAAGGGAATTCACTGACATGTTCCTCTTGGCAAACTTGCATCAGCTGGATGGTGGGCTTTGAAATTCTGCAGTGGTAAGCAGGCTCAGGACAAACCTGGGCCCCTGCACTGCCAACCTCCACCCTCAGGGTCTCAATACAAACCCCTTTCACACTTGTGGAGACACAATTAAAGCTACACATCACCCAGGAGAGTCTCCTCTAAGCGGCATCTGCAGCATTCTGGTGAGAGAGCTCTAGATTTCCACTTCCCTTACCTACAATCATAAAATTATTGAACGATCATTGTGCAGAAGAGGGCCATTCAGCCCATTATGGCTGTGCTGGATCTCTGCAACAACAACTCAAACCCATGACCCTGCCATTACTTTATATCATTTTCCCTTCATATAATTATCCCTTTCGAAAGGCACAATTGAATTTGTTTCCATCACACTCTCGGGAAGTCCACTTCAGACCCTTGGTGTGAGTGAGTTCTTTTGCATCCAAATGACTTGGACCTATTGCTTTTATTTAAGTTCATTCACCACAGTTACTGATTTCTAATGGGGTCACAGAATGGCAAAAGGAGGCCATTTGGCCCATCATGTCTACACTGGCTCTCTGAATGGGCAGCATGATCTTATGCCATTCTCCTGCCTTTTCACCATCATAACGCTTCACATTGTTTCTGTTCAAATAATCACCGTTAATGCCCTCTTGAATGCCTCAATCGAACCTCCACATTCCCAGGCAGGTCCTTCCATACCCATCTGCTTCTCTTGCAAATTGCTTTAAACCTTTGTCCTCTAGTTCTTGATCCACTTACAAGCAGGAATGGTTTCTCCCTATCTACCCCATCCAGGCGCCTCATGATTTTGAAAACTTCCATTAAATTTCGTGATTATCTTCTCTCCAACTTCTCCGATCTGTCTTCATAACTAGAATGTCTCCTTCCTGGGACCATTCTCATACACCTCTTCTGCACTCGCTCCATTACATTCACATCATTCACGATGTACTGCGCCCCAAACTGTACACAATACTCTAGCTAGGATCCAACTAGATTTAGATTTAGATTGTTATGTGTGCTGAAGTACAAAAGTACAGGAGTATAATGAAAAGTTTTCGATATCACCATACACAGTGCCCTCTTAAGTACAGGTACCTTAGTACAAAAACTTAAGAACCTGATAGAAAGAAATAAGGAACAAAGTTAAATGTTAAACATTACAGTCCTTCTTAGTATTAAGTCAAAAAAAAGAAAATAATGCCAGAAGTTCTACCATTCCAGTCTTTCTTAAGCACTTAGCCATGCTGGGACCTCACTTCCTACAAGGGCTCAATCTCACTGAGTCATACAGTCATACAGCACAGAAACAGATCCTTTGGTCCAACCAGTCCATGTCGAACATAATCCCAAACTAATCTAGTCCCACCTGCCTGATCCTGACCCGTTTCCCTCCAAATGTTTCCTATTTATGTAATTATCCAAATGTCTTTTAAATGCTGTTACTATGCCCACATCCACCATTTCCTCAGGAAGTTCAATCCACACCACTCTCTGTGTAAAAAAATTAGCTCCTCGTGTCTTTTTTAAATCTCTCTCCTCTCACCTTAAAACTGTGCCCTCTCATCTTGAAATCCCCCTTCCTAGAGAAAAGACATCTACCATTAGCCCTATCTATACCACATCTGATTTTATAAGCTCCTGCAAGGTTGCCTCTCGACCTCCTACACTCCAGTGAAGAAAAGACCTTTGGCATGTGTTGCCCCCTTGCTGGCTTGATTGTCCCCACTCTCACCATCGCTGCTGATGTCAGGGGAACCTCCATCGTCATGTTGGGCTCACTCCTGGGATCTCAGACTGCCAAAGCTCCAAGCCAAGCCTTCAGCCACTGCCACATGCTGGATCTCCAAAGCTCCAATCAAGACACTGTCCACACTAGGCTTCTACCTCACCTTCGGTCCATGAACCAGGCATTGGGAACTCAATGAGAGTTCCTGTATCAGGCCCACAGCTCCACGCTGGACATCTGTGACCTGAACAACCAGTTTCTTCCACAAGTTCAGCATAACTTCCTTGTTATTGTCCTCTTTGTTACCAGCTAAGGTGAAGTCACGATAGTCCCAATCTCTCATGACAGAGAGAGATGGCCGGTGGTGAGCTTAACCTGAGGGTCACCACACGCAGGGCAAAGGTTGAGAAGGTAGCACATTCACGGTAACCTCAGTCAATGCAGGAAATGAACTGTGTTGTAAACCAATCATCCAACTGAGCTCAGCAAATACGAGCTACCAATTAAATAACTGGTAAAGGTACTCCTTGTTTCAAATTACCTCCATCGTTTCAAGCACCTTAATCAGATCCCCTTTTAAACTAACCATAAAATTTACATTCACTATTTTCATTTCTTCAAGCAATTGTTTAGATGTGCAACTGCCTGAGAAAATCGAGGGTTCAGGTTTCACTCCAGACATTTGAATTTCAGATCAAGGCTGGTGGTTCAGTGCTAGTACTGAGGCTATGCTACACTATCAGAACCACTGTCTTTCAGTTGAGACGTTAAACTAACACCCTGAGCCCTCTCAGCGCGATGTAAAATATTGCACGTTGCTCGGAGAGTTTGATAGAGCTTTATTCTGAGCTTAATGATGCCAGGAATTGGCCGAGTGTCCATTTTTGGTATATTTCATTGAGGTTTTCTCTCCGTGAGACCAAACAGGTTTTCTCGCACTATCTTCCCAAACTTACCTCATTACCTATGCACCACACCTTGTGATGCTCTGCTCATTGTCGTCTCCCATTTACTACTGGGGAGAACATATGAGCTACTGCCCAGCCTTCCTAGTGTTCCTGACACTGGTGCCATCTTCAAAGCCAAGCCCTGTACCCCATCAAGCGCTGGCCGCATGCTTTGTCCTGTGCAGTTCCTGTTGATTGCTCCAGGCATGTCAGACAGCAGCAAGTTGGCACTCAGGTTTGTCAACAGGGATCTGGAGGTGAATGGAGAAACGGGCATGTGCCCACAGCATTCCCTTTAAGGCCACGCTGCCACCCAGATTTTGGAGGTCACTGCTGTGCATGGACCTCAAAGGTCTGCTCGCTAGAGAGGGAGTATTGGCATCCAGTCGCAGCCCATGGAGGGTGTCCTGAGAGGGTGGTGCTCAATGAAGGAGAGAGGAGCAGCTGGCATGCTGGAGTCACCGGGTACCCTTCTGGCTTTCATGTCATGAATTGTCACCATCTCGATTCGATGTAGCCAGTGGGAGAATGGGAAACTACGTACCTACATTAATGCTGTAAATGCATTCTAATCCACCGCTCACCAGCGAGAATTTCCTCTCGTCATTCAATGCCTGTTTGGAAAATGGGACTTAGAGCTCTCAGCTGGAGTCGGGAAGCTCCTCACTGTCCATCCCTTGCGACTCTCCCAAATGTCTCACCATTGTCCATATCAGTCAGGGTCAGGGGAGATTCTGCACTCCGTATCTAACTCCTTACTGTAGCAGTCCTGGGGTGTTTGATGGGAACAGGGTCAAGAGAGCATTACTTTCAGTGTAAAAGATAAAGGGGAGTTTTACTTCTAGTTTAAAAGAGAGAGCTTTACCCTGTATCTAACCCCATGCTGTACCTGACCTGGGTATGTT
>NC_063368.1:15422471-15434790 GCF_021869965.1 Rhincodon typus
TCCTGATCTGGGAATGTTTGATGGGGACAGTGTAGAGGAGGCTTTACTCTGTATCTAACCCCGTGCTGTACCTGTTTTGTTTGATGGGGATAGTGCAGGGAGAGCTTTACTTTCAGTTTAAAAGAGTAGATGAAGCTTTATTCTGTATCTAACACTGTGCTTCCTGCCCTGTGGACAGTGTAGAGGAAACATTACTTTTGGCTTAAAAGATTAGGGAAAACTTTAATCTGAATCCAACCCCATGTTGTCCTGGTCCTGGCAGTGTTTGATGAGGATAGTCAAGAGGAAGCTTTACTCTGTATTTACCTGGAAGTCTCTGACATTTCTTCTGGTCCTCAGATACAGTTTCATGCCCAGTATTAAGATCCCTCGCACTGGAAGAGAAATCCAACCTGATAAAGCTCTGATACAGGGATGGGATCGCAATGTACAATATTTCAGTGCAGGGCTGTAGAGGCAATATAATATTCTCTCCGAGCTTGCATCTGCAGCTAGCTTCAGCTGTGAGGGGATGTGGAGACCTTCATATCAATTAATTAGAAGGAAGCGCCATTTAATCTGATTGATGAAGGCCAACACAGCTTTAAGCACAGAGAAGGAGCTGAATTAACACTCAATTCACGAGTGGAGTGAATTTCCAGAGGAAGTGGTGGATGCAGGTACATTTACAACATTTAAAAGACATTTGGATAGGTACATGAATAGGAAAGGTTTGGAGGGATATGGGCCAAACGTAGGCAAATGGCTCTAGTTTAGCTTGGGAACATGGTCGGCATGGACTGGTTGGACCAAAGGGTCTGTTTCCGTGCTGTATGACTGTAAGGGATAGGACGTCCAGGAACACCAAGGGACTTTGAAAAGACAAATCTTAATCATTTTAGCTGTCACCTCGCATCGAACTATTGTAACTAAAGTAGACGATGTGCAGTAAAGCAAGACAAAGAATTGTGGATACTGGAGATCCGAAACCAAAAACAGAAATTGCTGGAGAATCTCAGTAGATCTGGCAGTATCTGTAGAGAGAGACAAATAAACACCTTGAGTCCAGTGACAATTCATCAGATAATGTGCAACATTCCTGTATTAACATGGATTAAAACTAAAGCTGAAATTAATTTCTCTTTTGATAAAATTATAGGAATCTATAGCACAAAAGGAAACACTTCTCCCATCATGTCCATTCCGGCTCTGTTCAATTGTCCCTGGTGCTCTGTGCCTCATAGCCTGGTATATTTTTTATTTGCATATATATCTGAATTTTCTTTTGACGTTTAGAATCAAAACTGTTTCTACTGTATTCCAGCTCATGCTGTGTAGCAGGATTTACTTCACACTGACCTTGAGATCTGGAGTTTAAGAACAAGGTGCATTACAGAACAGAAATTGATTTGTCAACCATGAGTCGAAGGGAACACTCTGTGCACCAACTGCTAAATCATCCGTTGGATCAATGAGTTGGTACATTTTTAATGAGAACCCTGTCAAAATGGCTTAGGAACATGCTGACTCAGCACTGGTGCACCAGCTTCTATTTGCACTTCCCTTTGGCAAGCTTCACCCAGCTCTACCCTCTCTGTCTGTGGTGTGGTGTGGTGTGGTGTGGTGTGGTGTGTTGGGTTGTGGTGTGGTGGATTCAAATTCTGCTGAGGGTCCCGTCTCATGACCAACCCCACCACATGCAACATCTCAGCATTCCAATGCACCCAGGGGCTGGGTGGAGGGGATTTCTGCCACTTCTCCAGGGACTCCACTGGGAAGGGGAGCAGAGTCCATTCAGCCCAAAAAGTCCATGCTCATGTTTACATTGCACCTGAGAACCCTCCTGCTCCTTATCATCTGACCCCATCAATGTAAACCTTACTATCCTTCCTCTCGTGAAATGCAGCTAATGCCTTTGGCTCACCAAGCATGACCCTGCTTCAATGTCTCAGACTTCATAGGTTCTGTACAATGTGGAAGCAGGCCATTTCAGTCCACACTGACCCTCCGAAGAGCATCCCTCCCAGACCCATCCACTTACCCCATCCCTGTAACCCCATATCTCCCGTGGCTAACCCACCTGGCCTGCAGATCCCTGGGCACTGTGGGCAACTTAGCATGGCCAATCCACCCTAACCCGGACATCTTTGGACTGTGGGAGGAAACTGGAGCACCCGGAGGAATCCCACGCAGACACGGGGAGAACATGCAAACTCCGCACAGACAGTCGCCCAAGGGTGGGATCGAACCCGAGTCCCTGGCGCTATGTGGCAGTGGTGCTAACCACTGTGCCACCCATGGTGACCCCAATGAAAGTTTGATAGGCAGCTACTGGATTAATTCCATTCCTAAGCATTCAAATGATCAGTAAAGGGACAGGTAGCACGGTGGTAATTGTGGGTGCTTTTCAAGACAATCACCCCTGGCACCTTGCGGTATTTGCCATCTCCATCTTTTTGCATTACTGGGTGAGGGTACTTTGAGGTAATTTGCTGCCACCAATCCTCTGTTGTCTCTGCCTCCTTTTGGGCCTATCTAGTGATTAATGGCAGAGGATTGTTGACTGTAAGAGTACATATAGAAGAGGCACTGTTCTGAGATAACAGGAAGGTCAATTACATGATAGGGCAGGTGTTGGCCTTGAGATATTGTCACTAGATCGTTCATTCAGACAGTAAAATCCTGCCATGGCAGATGGTAAAGTTTAAATTCAATAAAAGAGTTTGGGATTAAGTGTCATGTAAAGACATTTGAACAGGTGCATGAATAGGAAAGGTTGAGAGAGATACGAGGCAAACGCAGGCAAATGGGACTAGCTCAGTTTAGGAAACATGGGCGCGAAGGGTCTGTTTCCATGCTGCATGACTCTATGACTCTAAGAGTCTAATGATAACCATGAAATCTTTGCCGATTGTCGGAAAAACCCTCCTGCTTCACTAATGTCCTTTAGGGAAGGAAATCTGCCATCCTTACACGGTCTGGCCCACATGTGACACCAGACCCACAACAATGTGGTTAATTCTCACCTGGTCTCTGTCCAGTTAGGGATGGGCAATAAGTACTGGCCTGTGAATGAATAAATAAAGATAGAAAGAAATATAACTTTATTGGACTAGGGATGATTCCAGCACCTCTTGGAGCTGGTACAGATACATCTGCTCCCTCCAAAATCTAAAGTGGAATTCCTTGTTTACATTGCCAGATTTTGGATGATATCAGTAGAATGGATGTAGCCAATGTAAAATGAACATAACCCCTTCAGAACCATTACCGGGGTTCAGGAAGGTGATGGCCTGGTGGTATTATTGCTGGATTGTTAATCCAGAGACCCAGGAGAGTTCTGGGAACCCGGGTTTGAATCCTGCAACAGCAGATGGTGGAATTTAAATTCAATAAAATATCTGTAATTAAGAATCAAATGATGACCATGAACCCATTGTCGATTGTCAGGAAAATCCCATCTGGTTCACTAATGTCCATTAGGGAAGGAAACTGCCATCCTTACCTGGTCTGGCCTACATGTGACTCCAGACCCACAGGTCGACTCTGAACTGCCCTCTGGGTAATTAGGGATGGGCAATAAATGCTGCCTGGCCAGCGACACCCTCATCTTGTTCATGAATAAAGAAAGAAAAGCCCTTCACAATATTTATGTTATGGGACTAGCAATCCAGAGGCCAAGGCTAATTCTCCATGTCAGGATTTCCAAATCCCATTATGGCAGCTGGTGGAATTTGGTTTTATTTAGTTAATCTGGAATATAATGCGGAGTCTCAGTGACGGTTGCCATGCCAACTGTTCATCGATTGTTGCAAAAGCCCATCTGGTTTGTCAATTCCCTTGAGAGGTGGAAATCTGCTATCCTTGCCCCACTTGGGCTACCTGTGACGCCAGACCCACAGCTAAATCTTAACTGCCCTCTGAAATGGCACTAGCAAGCCACTCAGTTTAAGAGCAATTAGGGATGAACAACAAATGTTGGTCTTTCCATAGATGCCCATCTCACGTGAAACAATTGTTTTATTAATTTTCTAAAGTATGGATTGGAAAGATAACTAAAGGGCATAGGTTTAAGGTAAGAGGAGAAAGATATAAAAGGGACCTGAGGGGCAACTTTTTCACACAGAGGATGGTGCGGGTATAGAATGAGCTGCCTGAGGAAGTGGAGGAGGCTGGTACAATTACAACATTTAAAGGGCATCAGAATGGGTACATGAATAGGAGGGGTTTAGAGGGATATGGGCCAAATGCTGACAAATGGGACTAGATAAACTTAGGATATCATCATGGACGAGTTGGATCAATGAGTCTGTTTCCATGCTGTATATCTCTAAGACTCTATATAGCAAGAAGGCAGGTGGAAGGGGTATGTTATCAAAATGCCACAGATTTGTTGTGTCTGAAACTTTATGTATTGTTTTAAGTGAGGAATTTTTTTTGTTTCCCTTCCTTTCCTACAGATCGATCCCTCCCCAAATGCCATAAATGAACTTCATGACTTGTTTGAGCTCTCTGCTCAGAGATATTGTGAATTGTAAGTGCCTGAACTTTAACTGGGATGATATCAACAAAATGTATATAAGACGTTCTGTCAAAATTGGAAAGATTAAATCCAAAACTCAGGGCCATTGCCACTTCAAGGTCTCAACTTAATAATGGAGCAATTGTGACCTATTGTCATGTAGGATCCTACCCTTTGGTATATTTTAGCCCAGGGAAAATTGACAGCAGATGGCAAGAGACTGAAGCTCTCTGCAATCATCTCAGACATGACTCAAAGTTGATTCCGCAGTACAGGAATTAGTCTCTCTCCAGCCTCCCTCATTCTCCCACTGTGTATTTTCCCTGTAATAATTCCTTTTGTTTCTCTTTCATACCATCATTCTTTCTTTTGTTATGCACTTTCAGTCTCTCTGTCAGTTACTTGATAATTTTTTTTATATTCATCCATGGGATGAGGGTGTCATTGTGAAGGCCAGCGCCTATTCCCCATCCCTAACTGCCCAGAGGGCAGTTCAGAGTCAACCACATTGCTGTGGGTCTGGAATCACGTGTAGGCCAGACCAGGTAAGGATGGCAGTTTCCTTCCCTAAAGGACATTAGCGAACCAGCTGGGTTTTTCCAGACAATTAGCAATGGTTTCATGGTCATCATTAAACTCCTAATTCCAGATTTTCATTGAATTCAAATTCTACTATCTGCTGTTGCAGGATTCAAACCCAGGTCCCCAGAACATTACCAGTGTCATAAGAACATAAGAAATAGGAGCAGAAGTAGACCATCAGGCCCTTCGAGCCTGCTCTGCCATTCAATAAGATCATGGCTGATCTTTTTGTGGACTCAGCTCCACTAACCCACCCTCTCACCGTAGCCCTTAATTCCTTTATGGTTCAAAAATCTAATTGCCTTAAAAACATTTAACTAGGTCGCTTCAACTGCTTCACAGATTCACAACATTTTTGGTGAAGACGTTCCTCTAAGCTCAGTCCTAAACCTGCTCGTCCTTATTTTGAGGCTATGCCTCCTGGTTGTAGTTTCATCCACTAGTGGAAACAACCTCCCTGCTTCTATCTGGGTCTATGAATTAACAGTCCAGCGATAACACCACTAGGCCCCTGCCTCCTATCAGATTTTTTTTTATTCATTCACGGGATGAGGGCGTCACTGGCCAGGCAGCATTTATTGTCCATCCCTAATTGCCCAGAGGGCAGTTCAGAGTCAACCACATTACTGTCTGGAGTCACATGTAGGCCAGACCAGGTAAGGATGGCAGCTTCCTTCCCTAAAGGACATTAGTGAACCAGATGGGTTTTTCCAACAATCGGCACTGGATTCACAGTCATCATCAGATTCTTAATTCCAGATATTTTATTGAATTCAAATTCAACCATCTGCCATGGCGGGATTCAAACCCAGGTCCTCAGAACGTTACCTGGGTCTCTGGATTAACAGTCCAGCGATAACACCACTAGGCCCCCTGCCTCCTATCAGATATTCTTAACATTCTCTGACTTGTACTTTTTCTAATTTTCCACCTGCACCTTCTCTGTGCTTCTGGATCTTTCTGACTATTTGTTGGTGCGGATGGGCAGTGACCTGGCCTTGGCTAGATACTGGTAGCTGCGAACAAGATGGACGGGAAGGTGGCGATGGCCGGGACCAGGTTGCCTGGCACTTCCAACAGGAAGAATGGGTGCACGGTCCCCTTCCACAGCAGATTTGTTTGAGGATGGTCTGGCAATAGCAGAGGAGGCTGAGGCCAGGGGTTCACAGCCAAGTGGGTGGTCGGAAACTGTAAGAATGGATGGAAAGCAAGGGGATATTGAGAGAAAAATAAGCAATACCGGGCTATTGCAGTTTTTAGCATACTATTTAAACAAGATGGCAGCAGAGAGTGGCGACTCTTTGCGAACAGCACACAGAACAGTACTTTTCACTGTATTTCTGCACATAGAGTCATACAGCAGACCCTTTGGTTCAACCAGTCCATGCCAAACGTAATCCCAAACTAAACTAGTCCCACCTGCCTGCTCCTGGCTTACATCTCTCCAAACCTTTTCTATTCATGTACTTACCCAAATGTCGTTTAAATATTGCAAATGTACCTGTATCCACCACTTTCTCTGGAAGTACATTCCACACATGAACCACTCTCTGTGTAAAAAAAAATTGCCTCTCATGTCTCTTTTTTTAAAATCTCTCTTCTTTCACCTTAAAAATATGCCCCCTAGTCTTGAAATCCCCCATCCTCAGGAAAAGATAACTACCATTAACTCTATCAATCTAAATCTAAACTAATCTCTCTTTTCCTCTGTCTCCGTCTCTTTTTGTCTGCTCTCTTTCTTGTGTTTTCTTCACCTATTCTCAGCCTCTAAGCCACTGATTGGTTTATCTCCTCTCTTTTCTGAATTGTTTTTCCTTTTTGCTATCTCTCTCTCCTTGTTTTTCCTCCCAAACACCATTTCTGCTTTCTGTGCCTGTCATTAACTCTCTCTCACTCTCAGTCTCACTGCCCTTTCTGTCTTTTTGCCTCACTGTCCTTCCCTTTCCCTCTCTCCCTTCTGTCTCTCCCTCCAAATGACGAATTCTGTGCATTTTGTGCTTTGGTCTTCCTCTCCTCACCTTCTGTCCTTTCAGTATCGGCCTTACCACCCCCCTTTGGCATCCTGTTACAGGAATGTGCCTGCAGCCCTCAGTTTGGAGTGCAGGAGCAGCATGCATCATCTTCCACTAATTAACGACTGGTGCCTGACAGTTGCACAGCTGGGAAACAATGTACAGCACCTGAGGACCAACACTAGAGCAGACATCAGCCCCCTTGGGATCTAACACCAGAGCAGCATATTTGCAAAGTAAAATCCTTCCCCCAATCCTTTGGTTGTGTGTGAGACTGACGCATGCGATTCAGAAATGCAAAATCACTGACACACAGTGGCTCAGTGGTTAGCACTGCTGTCTCACAGCGCCAGGGACCCGCGTTCGGTTCCACCCTCAGGCGACTGTCTGTGTGGAGTTTGCACATTCTCGCCTTGTCTGCGTGGGTTTCCTCCAGGTGCTCTGGTTTCCACCCGCAGTCCAAAGATGTACAGGTTAGGTGGATTGGCCGTGCTAAATTGCATATAGTGTTCAGGGATGTATATAGATTAGGTGGGTTATAGAAGGATGGGTCTGGGTGGGATGCTCTGAGGGTAGGCATGGACTTGTTGGGCCGAAGGGCCTGTTTCCACAATGTAGGGATTGTATGAAACATGCAGAGCCGTGACTATATTCATTCTTTTAGTTAATGTTTCATGGGGTGTGGGCATCTGATTTGATTTATTATTGTCACATATCCCTAAGTACAGTGAAAAGTTTTTTGTTTTGCGTGCAGTACAGGCAGATCACACAAAGTGCATAAGGGTCAAGAACAGAGCGAGGAATACAAAGTTACGGCTGCAGAGAGGGTGCACAAAGAGCGAGATTAACATTAGATTTGAAATTCGAGAGGTCCATTCAGAAATCTAATAACAGCAGGAAAGAAGCTGGTCTTGAACCTGTTGGTGAGTGTGTTTATGCTTTTGTATCTTCTGCCTGACGGGAGAGGTTGGAAGAGATTATAACCGGCGTGGGAGGGGTCTTTGATGATGTTGGCTGCTTTTCTGCGGCATCAAAAGTCTAGATGGGGTCAATGGATCCAAGGTTAGCTTGTGTGACGGGCTGTGTTCGCAACTTTCCGTAGTTTCTTATGGTCCTGGGCAGAGCAGTTGTCATACCAAGCTGTGATGCATCCAGATAGAATGCTTACTCTGGTACCTCTGTCAGTCTCTGGCAACACCAGCATTTATTGCCCTTCCCCAAGTGCCGTGGAAATGAATGGTTTGCTAGGGCCATTTTAGAGGGTGGTTGAACATCAACCACATTGGTCTGGAGTCACAGGTAGCCCAGACAGGGTAAGGATGGCAGATTTCTTTCCCAAGAGGACATGAGTGAATCTGATGGGCTTTTACAACAATGGGAGGTTTCGCAGCACTGTTACTGAGAGTTATTTTCAATTACAGAATTACCAAATGAATCCAAATTCCATCAGCTGCACATTTGAACCCATGTTTCCCCAAAGCATTTGCCTGGAATCTCTGGATGGCTAGTTCCAAGGAATTACCATCTTCTCAGCAAGAGGCCCAAGCCAGTGCTATGCCCTGGGCCTGCTCAGCTTGGTGCAAATGGGAATTAGACTGAGAACACAGTCAAAAAATATAAAATACAATTAGCTGGAGGGATTGCCAACAGAAGGAACGAGAATGAAATCAGGCAAATGCTTAGAATTGGTACAGTGAGAGAATTGTTTTTATTCTTTCATTGGCTATGGCTATCATTGGCAAAGCCAGCATTTGTTTTCTGTTCTTAATTACCCTTGAATTGAGTGGCTTGCTGGACTATTTCAGGAGCCATTAGAGAGTTAGCCACATTTACACACCAGAGAATGTTCGAGTTGACTGGAGAGTTTGGCTGTGGCGCGTCATTAAGTGTGAGAAAGCAGAATGAATGCTTAGCAGAGAGAGAGATTCAGTCAAAACCACAGGCTGCTAACCAAGCGGAGTTACTGAATCTGGGATGAATGGCCTCTTGTGCTGACGATTCCGCCATCCCACTTGACGTAGCTCAGGTGAGCCATGCAGTGCAAAAAATCCGTGGCATGATTCCCCCAAACTGCTCTTATCCGAGTTGGAACACAACATTGTTCCTTGAAGCAATTATAGGAGGCAGTGGCCTAGTAGTATTATCGCTGGACTGTTAATCCAGTGACTCAGGTAACATTCTGGGGACCTAGGTTTGAATCCCGCCACAGTAGATGGTGGAATTTGAGTTCGATAAAATATCTGGAATTAAGAATCTAACAATGACTGTGAATCCATTTCGGATTTTTGGAAAAACCCACCTGGTTCACTAATTCCCTTTAGGGAAGAAAGCTGCCATCTTTACCTGGTCTGGCCTACATGTGACTCCAGACCCACAGCAATGTGGTTGACTCTGAACTGCCCTCTGGGCATTTAGGGATGGACAATAAATGCTGGCCTAGCCAGCGACGTCTTCGTCCTGTTAATGAATAAAGGAGACTTACAGCAAGTACCAACCAGGCCAGGCACTTGTCCCTGAATGGTGACATTCCCTATTTGGCAAGTGCGAGGAGTCAGACAAAGGCAGGATGTTTTATATCCGTTCATGGGACATGGGCACCGCTTCCAGCATTTATCAACCATTGCTAATTTCTCTGGGAAAGACAGTGGTGGGCTGCCTTCTTGAATTGCTGTGGTGTAGAGACACCCACAGTGTTATTAGGGAGGGAGTCCCCAAATTTCCACCCAGCGACGCTGAAGGAACAGCAATACATTTCCAAGTCGGGATGGTGAGTGGATTAGAGGGAAAATTGCAGTGGTTGTGTTTCTATGTATCTGCCGCCTTCTCCAGTGGTAGTGGTCGTGGGTTTAGAAGGTGCTATCCAAAGGATCTTTGGTGAATTTCTACAGTGCATCTTGTAGACAGGACACACTGCTGCTACTGAGAGTCGGTGGTGGAAGGAGTGAGTATTGAAGATGTACATTGGACTACACTGTATGATTGATTGCTCTCTGAGTAATCCACTCAACTTTTACATCGTGTTCTCTGCGAGGTAATCTTACTGCTATCATCCTCTTTTCGGGTAACGTAGAATAGGGCCTGCTGGGTCTGGTGTGATTAAAAAAACAAAAGCCACTGTTGGTCTAAAGAGAAGAGGCCCATATCTTAAACAAGATGGAACTTATTGCATGTTTGCAATTAGGTACAAGTTACAATGCTATAAAAGATATTGTTGCAGTGTCTATGAGGTGGACCTGATGGTAAATCTAAGTCATTTGCTTTTCATCCCCAAACATCCACATGTTGAATCACTATAGTGCGGAAAGAGGACATTCAGCCCATTGAGTGTGCACCAATTCCCACAGCTTATCCAACTAGCCTGGACATCCCTGGACACTGTAGAGCAATTTAGCATGGCCAATCTACCCAACCTGTATGTCTTTGGACTGTGGGAGAAAATCAGAGCACCCGGAGGAAACCCACGCAGACACGAGGAGAATGTGCAAACTCTGCACAGACAGTCACCCGAGGCTGGAATCAAACCAATCTCCCTGGCGCTGTGAGGCAGCAGTGCTAACCACTGAACCACCGTGCCACCCCATACAGCGTTGTTATAGGTGGTAACTTAAGGCTCTTATAAAATCAAGAGGGGCATAGGTAAGAAGAACGACAAGGGTCTCCTCCCTAGGGTGGGGGAGTTCAAAACCAGGGGGCGTATTTTTAAGGTGAAAGGAGAAAGATATAACAAGGACATGAGGCGCAACTTTTTTACAGAGTGGTTCGTGTGTGGAATGAACTGCCAGAGAAAATGATGGATGCAGGTACATTTAAAAGATATTTGGATAAGTACATGAATAGGAAAGGTTTGAAGGGTTATGGGCCAAAAGCAGGCAGGTGGGACTAGATTAGTTTGGGAACGTGGTCGGCGTGGACTTGTTGGATCCAAGGGTCTGTTTCCGTGCTGTATGACTCTATTAACCCTTTGAAATGCTTAACAACCATGAAAACAGTCCAATTGATTGTGCCTACAGACAAATAGCCCACATTAGAGACTGTTGATGGAGAATGCTGCAGGTCAAGTTGCAATAGGAGATTCTCGGGTCCACTGAATAGTTCCCTGTCGTGAGCAGAAGAGGGATAAAGCAAGAAAAAGATGCACAGCCCAGTCTTTCAACAATCGTCCTTTGCGTGATATTTGATTTTTAACACCACATTTTGGGCGAAACCAAACAAGGGTCAGCAAATGTGCGATGAAAAGCTCAGGGGAGGGAGCAGGTTGGAAATAATCTGTCAGACAAACCCCAGGGGAGGAGATGAAAACAGCAGGCTAAACAGTTGGGGAGGGGGATAGCTTACAAATGTTATTTGTAAAACCATTGAACTGGACACATGCAGGAAGCAACGAATGGAGATTGATGTGCAACATAATCCCACTCAGGTGCAAACTCCAAGAAGATTCATAGTCATTTGCCAGTCCCAATTCTTTTTGTTGATTTTATTCCCACTTTGTTGGTTAAAAGCCAAAGATTTATGATCCCAGGGTTGACCAGCTGTTACCTCTGAAAATTAAAATAAACTTTGAGATTACAGTCTTGTGGAACAATGTGAAGGGCCCATATGTTTCCAGCCACTTCAAACCAGACAGATGGGTGTCTTGCACCACCTTGTGTCTGCAATGAGTTACTGCAAGTCAAGGATGAAAGACTTGCATTTATATAGAAACAAAAACTGAAATTGCTGGAGAAGCTCAGCAGGCCTGGCATCACCGCTGGAGAGAAATCAGAGTTAACGTTTCACGCCCAGTGACCCTTCCTCACCGGACCCGAAACATTAACTCTGCTTTCTCCCCACGGATGCTGCCAGGCCTGCTGAGCTTCTCGAGCAATTTCAGTTTTTGTTTCTGATTTACAGCATCCGCAGTTCTTTCAGTTTTTATTTCGCATTTATATAGCACCTTTCCCAAACACAGGATGTGTTAAGGTGCTTTATAGCCAATGACGTTCTTTTGAAGTGTGGTCGCGATTGTCATGCAGGAAGTATGGAGAACCAATTGTACACAGCAAGCTCCCTCAATGAAGTGAGAGATAGTAGGAACTGCAGATGCTGGAGAATCCGAGACAACAAGGTGCAGGGCTGGATGAACACAGCAGGCCAAGCAGCATCATAGGAGCAGAGAGGCTGACGTTTCGGGCCTAGACCCTTCATCAGCTTTTCTGATGAAGGGTCTAGGCCCGAAACGTCAGCC
>NC_063368.1:15435190-15455902 GCF_021869965.1 Rhincodon typus
GTCCCTCAATGAAGCAGTGTGTTGTTTTATTTGGTGCTCTCCTCTGAAACAGTGCAGCGTAATTCTTTTATAAGTCCATCTCAGAAGGCAGACAAAGCCTCCGCTGAATTTCTTATCTAAACTGTAACGCAGCACACCTCTGGCATCACTCTGCGGGCTATCAGCCTTGATTTTTGTTCTTAGGTCTGTGGAGTGGGGCTTGAAGCCACAACTCTTTAAGGGGAGACGTGGCCTAGTGGTATTATCACTGGGACTACCAATCCAGAGACCCAGCTAATGTTCTGGGGGCATGGGTTTGAGCCCCACAATGGGCAGATGGCAGAATGCAATAAAACAAAATGTGGAATTAAGAGTCTGATGATGACCATAAATCCATTATCAATTGTCAGGGAAAATCCATATGGTTTACTGGTGTCCTTCAGGGAAGGAAACTGCCATCCTTATCTGGCCTGGCCTACATGTAACTCCAGGCCCACAGCAATGTGATTTGACTCTTAACTGCCCTCTGGGCAATTAGGGATGGGCAATAAATGCTGGCTTAGCCCACAATGCCCACATCCTATGAATGAATTTAAAACAAAATCCTTGCAGATCAGAGAGAAGGGGACACTTTTGCACATTCTCCCTGTGTCTGCGTGGGTTTCTTCTGGGTGCTCCAGTTTCTTCCCACAATCCAAACATTTGCAGGTTAGGGTGGATTGGCCGTGATAAATTGCCCTGTAGTGTCCAGGGATGTATGGATTAGGTGGGTTATAGGGGGATGGGTCTGGGTGGGATGTTCTGAGGGTCAGTGTGGACTTGATGGGCCGAAGGGCCTGTTTCCACACTGTAGGGATTCTGTGATTCTACTTACTGTGGATTGAGGTAGAAATTGAAGAAAGCTGGTGGAGCGATGGGCAGGAGAGACACACAGCACTCATGGCTCGGTCCTGACTAAATATTACACCAGTCACTCCCCATGGAACAGTTAGCATATTATTTATTTGCACCATTGCTTCTGAGTTTAAAGAGAAACGTAAAATATATTTCAGAGAAATATCTTCACCGAGCTTTCAGACATCGGTTTCAGCTGAATCTCGTCATGGGTTTGAGGGGGGGATGCTGGATTTTTCACCTCCTCCATCGGCTGATTCAGGGCTTTCTGCGATGTCACATGGTGCCCCTGACCCTCTCGGCCAAGGTCAGGGGTCAGACTCCCATAGAATCGATCCGGGGGCTCCACTGTAACATCGAGGCTAAGAACTAGGAGCAAAACAAGAAGTAAAAACAGTGAAAGACCTCCACCATATCATGCTACCCTTCCTGCAACCAGACCTTCATCAGCTTAACTGGTCTTATTAGTACCTCAGTGATCTCTGAACTTGGACTACAGTCTGTATCTGACACACCAGGCGATACAGTTCTTGGAGCTAGTGAACTTGGAGATGGGAATGGCATTTAATTAGGCAGGGAGAACATGGTTGAAAAGAATGAAGTCCCGTCCGGGAAGGCCCGAGGTCAACCCTCCTTCCTAGTTACCAATTGAAGCCTGTTAAGTAGCTACTTAAAGTTCCATCTGCAGGCTGATCCAATGCAGTCTTATGTCTCAAAGAGAGCATGCGGTATACCTATAAGAAACAAGCTCATGTCATGAAATACAGCCCATCGCTAGGAAGTCTCAGTCACCTTTTTAACCATTCTGAGGGAGGGTCACTGCACCCAAAACGATAACTCAGATTTTTCCTTCATCGACGCTGCTAAAGCTTTTCCAGCAACCTCTGATTTTCACCATCTTACCTGGGCCCACTTGAAGCATGGTATGTTCTGATAGAAGCTTGTAACCAAATAGCTCACTGTTAGCCCAGACACATCCTTTTCATAGAATCCCCACAGTGCAGTCCATTTGGCCCATCGAGTCCGTGCCAACCCACCCCACCCCGCCCTATTTCTGTAACCCTGCATTGTCTGCGGCTAATCCACCTAATCTGGACGCTATGGGGCAATTTAGCGTGGCCAATCCACCCTAAGGTGCACATCTTTGGGTTGTTGGAGGAAACCAGAGCACCTGGAGGAAGCCCATGCTGACAATTACCCGAGGGTGGCATCAAACCGGGTCCTTGGAGCTGCAAGGCAGCAATGCTGACCACTGAGCCACCATGCCACCCTGCAGCAGCCTGCAGCAAATGTCCAATAGAATCATACAGCACAGAAGAGACCATTCAGCCCATCAGATGTGCATCGCCAAAAATATACCACTATTGTCCCACATTAGCAGCGTCTAGTTGTTGTGTTACAGGAGGCAAACATGAGTTTTGCCTGGTGTTCCCTGCTGGAGGCAAAAAGACCCCATCTTGGTGGCAGAATACCCTGAGGTCAACTTGACGTATGGATGGGGTGTGGGCTGTCCTTTGGTCAAACGTAGTGAATGTTTGATTGATGGACTGGACATTGGTCAAGGCAGTACCAGCTGGGAGCCACTCCCACTTCCCAGGCTCACAAACTCCTTGTTCCACCCTCTCTCCCCCAGGGATTTGAACCTACGACTGTAGGACGTTAATCTGGGTTGCACAGTGCAGTGACATTACTTCGACACCCACCTGCTCCCCAGACCAGAGTTGGCAACCCATTGTGATAAAAGCCTAGACAAGCAGGCTCAATTTTGTAACCTGGCCAGCTCGCTCATACCTGGGTCGCTGTTGTAGAGCCTTTGGTGTGAGAACGGGTCATCCTTTTGTGTCCTGTTGTAGATCAAGTAGACCAGCCCGAACACCAGAAGCAGGACAACCGCTAAGCCTATGAAGATCCCCAGTGTTTTCCCAAACTGTCCCTTCTTCTCTGTTTTGGGGTTGTTCTGTCCTAAAACCAAAGTCACAATGTCAATCAACTCTCAAGATCATCTTTCACCCCCAAAGACTTAAGCTCACAGAGGCAGAGGAGGAAGACATTCAGCCCGTTAATTCCATGCAAGCTCCCCAAACAGCAACCCAATCAGTCCTATCCTCTATCCCTGTAGCCCTTCAAGTTTGTTTCCCTCATGTGACCATCTGACTTCATCTAGAAATCACTTATTGTCTCCGCTTCCATCAACCTCATAGGCAATGATTTCCAACTCATTATGACCTGCTTAGTAAAAATATTCTCACTCACATTTCTCCATACATCTCCTGAGAAAGCCTCAAATCAGTCTTCCCATAGACCTTTCTCCTTCTAAACTCTCCTGCTCAAATTGGATCAAGCGCTACTCACTTGTCACCCCAACTCTGTGCCCACAGACCTCCCGATTACCAATTTTAACAGGTCCATCCTTTTCTTTTAATTCTTTCATGGGATGAGCCACTGGCCAGGCTAGCATTTATTGCCCATCCTTAATTGCCCAGAAGATACTTAAAGGTCTGGACTCACCAGTTTCCTCCCCTACAGGACATTACTGAACCAGATGGGTTCTTCCCACAATCAACAACAGATTCATCGTCATCACTAGGCTCTTAACTCTAGATAGTTGCTGAGTTCAAATTCCACCAGCTGTGGCAGGATTTGAACCCAGGTCCCCAGAACAATACCTGGGTCTCGGGATTAACAAACCAGTGATACTATCAGTAGGCCATCACCTAGTAAATCCCTCTACGGCCTCACCTTCATTATCTCTGGAAACACGAATCATTCATGCTCTCCTCCATTTCCGGTTTCTTGAGCATCCCTCCAATTTTAATCGCTCCACCATTGGTGGCTGTACCTTCAACTTCCTGGGGCCATACACTCTGGAATTCCCTCCTTAAATATCTCCATCTCTCTTTCTTGCTCTTTCTCTTCATTCCTCTCTCTCTCACTCTCTCTCTCCCTCCATCTCTCTCTCTTCCTCTCCCTCCATTTCTTCCTTTCTCTCTCTCCATCTCTCTTTCTCTCTCTCTCTCCATCTCTTTTTCTTTCTCTCACTCCCCCCATCTCTCTCTCTTCCTCTGCCTCCATTTCTTTCATCTCTCTCTCCCCCCATCTCTCTTTTTCTTTCTCTCTCCCTCCCTCCATTTCTCTTTCTCTCTCTCTCACCCTCCATCTCTCTCTCTCTCTTCCCCTCCATCCATTTCTTTCTGTCTCTCCCCATCTCTCTTTCTCTCTCTCTCCCTCCATCTCTCTTTCTCTCTCTCTTCCTTCATCTCTCTCTCTCTCCCTCCCTCCATTTTTTTCCCTCTCTCTCTCCCCATCTCTCTTTCTCTCTCTCACCCTCCATCTCTCTCTCTCTCTTCCCCTCCCTCTATTTCTTTCTCTCTCTCTTTCCCCGTCTCTCTTTCTCTCTCTCTCCCTCCATCTCTCTCTCTCTCTTCACCTCCCTCCATTTCTTTCTCTCTTTCTCTTGCTCTCCCGTGCTGTTAAACCCCTCATTAAAACCCATCTCTTGGACACGATTTTTGAACATTTCTGCTGATATTTTACAACAACCTGTGAATTAGGGCAAGAAGTAAAGCTCTTGAGCCAGTTCAACCAATTCCCTAAAATCATGATTGTGCCACATTCCTGCTTTTTACCCCGATATCTTTTGCCCTGTGGCTTAACAAAAATTTATCAACCTTTGCCTTAAAAATTTTCATAGGCTCTGTTCCTGCTGCCTTTTGAGGAAGAGAGCTCTGACGACCCCCTGACCCTGTGTGAGAGAAAAAAAGTGCTCCTCATCTCTGCCTCAAAGTTTGGACAGACTGAACTGGGCTTGTTTCCACTGGGAGGGAGTGACTCAATTGACGTGTGTAAGATCCTTTGACACAACAGATAGTGAAAAGATGTTTCCTCTTATGGGTCAGTTCAGAAAGAGGGGATATTGCTTTAGAATTAGGGAGTTGGCCTTTTCACACAGAGCTGAGGAGCATTTCTTCCCTCAACTTTGAATTTAGTGATTAGTAAATATTTCTAAGGCAGAGGAGGATAGATTTTCATTAGGCCGATGGGTCAAAGGTTATCGGGGTAGATGTGAAATTTAAAACATAAACACATCAGAGATGATCTTATTGAATGCTGGAGCAGGCCCAAGGGGCTGAATGGCTTCCTTCTGTTTCTATTTCCTATGTTCGTACGAAAACAGATGACCCTTTGTTTTTCACTCTAGATTCTCCCACAAGAAATACCCTATTAAGACCCCTCGGAATCTTATATATTTCCATCAAATATGATTAGGAAGGGTTTGGAGGGATATGGGCCAAATGCTGGCAAATGGGACTAGATTAATTTCGGATATCTGTCAGCATGGACGAGTTGGACCAAAGGGCCTGTTTCCACATTGCACAACTCTTTGATTCTAAATTGCCTCTTACGCAAAGATGGCGGCCGGGGGAGTAGGCAGTGTTTGGCCTTCTCAGCCCAGGGATCGTCAATCCGTCCGCCCCATGGAATGGCTGAGAGTTGGAGCGGAGCGGGGACTGTTGTCAGACCAGGGTCTGGCGCGGGTGGTCAGCGGCTTGCAAGCCTGGTCAGACCATGTGCGGATGCCCCTGCGCTGAACTACTGCAATGCAATGTTTATCTGACTGTAACGTTTAACCTTTTAACTGTGTCTTATATCTAACTTATACTATGAATCACTGTAAGGTAATGCAACTTCTTTTTATTCCTCTTTTTGTACCTGAGATTTGTAACTCAGTACTTTGTACCTAAGATGGGTGCCATGATCGGCAACGTTGTAAACTTTTCATTGTACTCCAGTACTTGAGTACACGTGACAAAGGATATTCTAATTTTATACTCCCAAACTCTTTTTGTGCCTCAGAGTTAGTTTTTATTTGGTTAATGATCCTTTATTTGCTTTTCCACATGCAGGACCTGGTGCTCTTGCCGCTTTCCCACGATGCCACCTAACAGCTAGTCAACCCGGCAAGAGTTGGTGATGCTTCAATGGCCTTACACACCTCTCACATCTCGAATTCCCTCGCAGTCTTCCTCTGTCTCCTTGTGGTTTCTCTACCCCAACCCCCTAACTCATTTTCCCTTCGATTATTCTGGTGGGGCACTACCCCATTGGTGTGATCAGCGCCGTGTACACACTTTCACAGTGGCCCTTCATCAAACACACCAATACCCACCCACACCCCCAACCACAAAACACCCCCCTCCCCACACACACAAGTAACAACGCCATGGCAGCACCCCTGAGAGATATTGTTGGCTGCTTATTCAAGCCCAGAGTCAGATCTGAACCCACAAAAGGGAGAATTGTCCCAAAATCCCAACTGGAATAAGGCCCAGGTACCAGGAAAATGCAGATACAATGTTTACAAGAAATCATGGATACCTTCTGAGTTGAGTTTATTGATCCGAACCAATAAGGACTAAGGGGACAGAGGAATGGGTTTAGGCTAAAGAAAAAACAGCTTGCATTGCTATAGTGCCTTTCTGTATTCAGGGTGGCCCAAAGCATTCTTGAGCTCAAACTATTCAGCCAGACATTTGTATGCTCTTCCCATCCCTCGTCTTCCTGCCCCTGATGGACTTGTCCAGCTTCCCCCTCCAACATCACTATGGTATCAACCTGAACTATTCCCTGTGGGGGTGAGATTTTCTAATCAACCTGATCAGGGATATTATTGTATACCTGTGGAGCAGGTGGGACTTGAACCTGGGCTTTCTGGCTCAGGGGTAGAGGACAGTGCCACGTCCTGAAATCGTTATTGGATTTACTAGTGACTACTGATTAAACAGGCGATGGCCTGGTGGTATTATCACCAGACTGTTAATCCAGAGACCCAGATAACGTTCTGGAGACCCGGGTTTGAATCCCACCATGGCAGATGGTGGAATTTGAATTCAATAAATATCTGGAATTAAGAATCTAATGATGACCATGAATCCATTGCTGATTGTCAGAAAAACCCATCTGGTTCACTAATGTCCTTTAGGGAAGGAAATCTGTCATCCTTACCTGCTCTGGCCTACATGTGACTCCAAACCCACAGCAATGTGGTTGACTCTTAACTGTCGTCTAGGCAATTAGGGATGGGCAATAAATGCTACATAACAAGCGACACCCTCATCCCGACAATAAATAAAGAAGGAAAAATTAATATCCACCTCAACTGAAATCATGCTTTCTGAAAACTAATCACAGTGCCACCTCTTGATCCTCATTCTCTTCATAAGATGTGGGTATCACTGATGAGGCCAGAATTTGTTGCCCATCCCTAATTGCCCTTGAGCTCAGCAACTGAATTCACTATATTGCTGTGGGTCTGGAATCAAATGAAGGCTAGACCAAGTAAGGATGGCAATTTTCTTCCCTAAAGGATAGCAGTGAACCAAGGGGAAGGCCTGGTGGTGTTATTGCTGGACTGTTAATCCAGAGACCCAGGGTTCAAAACCCAGCCTGGCAGATGGTGGAATTTAAATTCAATAAAAATCTGGAATTAAGTATCTAATGATCACTATGAGCCAATTGCTGGAGAGGGGGAGTCCTATCTGGTTCACTAACATTCTTAAGGGAGGGAAACTGCCATCCTCCAGTCTATTTAATAAAAAAAACAACTAACATCTTTTCAGGAAGGAAATCTATTGTCTTTAACTAGTCTGGTCAACATGTGACTCCAGGCCCACAGTGGTTGACTCTGAACTGCCCTCTGGGTAATTTGGGATGGATAATAAATGGTGGCCAATGAATAAAGAAAAAGAGTTTTTAACAATTCATCATTAAACTAGCTTTTCATTGTTTTTAGATTTTGAATTATACCATTTATTGTGATAGGATTCAAACCCCTGTCACTAGAGCATCATGGGGTCTCTGAAATGACAGTCTGGTGATAGTCCTATGTCACCACCTACCCAAACCTTTCCCTGATTTACCTCTTGCCTTGCAACTGGAGATTTTTCCCTTCACAGGCTCTTGTGACCATTAGCTCTCATGGTCCGCCCAACAGGTTTTCACTGCCAACACTCAGTCTTTATGAGGTGATAATACTTGCCAGCCCTACATCACAGGAGATCTCTCTGTGACGTTATGGGAGGGACCTTAAAGGGGCCACAGCTTTGGGTTCAATCAAATCAGGATCCAACTCCTCTCCCAGGGTGACTACTATGGTGGGGAGGAGGGGGAATAGTGACTATGCGAGTCAGTCAGGGGTGAAGGGATAGACTGTAAGACCTGGAGGTGGTTTCAACATGAGATGGAGTAGGAAAATGGGTAGTCTAGAGGGCGCAATTAATGGGAAATGAGGGATGGGAATTAAAATCATCCCAAACGTACAACTTAGCTTACTGAGTCACAACGTTATTGCAGGACAACCCAGACTTGCTCAGATCAGTGAAGCTCACCTGGCAGAGCCTCCTGGACCAACCTCAAGAACATGGGACTCAACTTTAGGGGTAATCCCTTAAAATGAGACACCTTTGGCCAGTTTCTCCACACATGGACAGACCCAACATTGCTCTTTGGAAGTATGGGCCAGAGAATCAGGCTGAGAGAGATAGTCCCCTCCCTGTGGCTCACCCTTAGGTTAATTTGTAAAGATAAAGTCTCCATCGTCCCAGAGGACCATACAGCTGCTCTCTTATTAGAGAGCTGATAGCTGGTGGTGAGGGGCAAGATGGGACCTGCATGGTGACGATAGCCAGTATGGAGAATTGAACCCATGCTATTGGTGTCAATCTGCATTGCAAACCAGCAGGCCAGCCAACTGAGCTAACCAAACCCCAAAGGCTCTGGTCCCAGTTAACGGGACAGATGGTATGTGATGCAGAATAATGTCAACAGCATGGGCCCAATTCCCACACCAGCTGTTACAATGACGTAACTGGCCTTCAGTAACTATGCTTCAGCTCCCACATCACACAGAATTTACGCAGGTAGGACAATATCTTAGTTAGTGTGGATACGTGGGAATGGTAGTTTTAGCTCTGAACCAGAAGGCTGTAGGCTTGAGTCCCATGCATGAAATTGAGCACATTTTTTTTAAACCATTTGCAGGATGAGAGCATTGCTGGCTAGACCAGCATATATTGCCCATCATCAATTGCCTAGAGTCGAGAGTCAACTACATTGCTGTGAGTCTGGAGTCACATGTAGGCCAGACCAGGTTTCCTTTCCTACATTTCTTTCCCTAAAGGACATTACTGAATCAGATGGGTTTTTCCAATAATCGACAATGGCTTCATGGTCATCATTAGACTCTCAATTCCAGGTATTTATTGAAATCAAATTCCACCATCTGCCATGGCAGGATTCAAACCCGGGTCCCCAAAATATTACCTGGGTCTCTGGGTGGCACGGTGGCTCAGTGGTTAGCACTGCTGCCTCACAGTGCCAGGGACCCGGGTTTGATTCCACTCTTGGGCGACTGTCTGTGTGGAGTTTGCACATTCTCCCTGTGTCTGCGTGGGTTTCCTCCGGGTGCTCCGGTTTCCTCCCACAGTCCAAAGATGTGCAAATTAGGGTGGACTGGCCATGCTAAATTGCCCGTAGTGTCCAGGGATGTGCAGATAAGGTGGGTTACCCATAGGAAATGCAGAGTTACAGGGATAGGATAGGGTGGGGGGATGAGTTTGGGTGAGATGCTCTTTGGAGGGTTGGTGTGAGTTTGTTGGGCCGAATGACCAGTTTCCACACTGTAGGGATTCTAAGGATTAACAGTCCAATGATAATACCACTAGGCCCTCACCTCCCCTATAATGTCTAGGCTAATGTCTCAGTGGAGTACAGGATGTGCCGTACTATCAGAGGTATTGCCATTTGGATGGAACATTGAATAGATTTCCTATCTATATCTTTCAGGGAGATGGGAAAAGACTTGAAATAAAAGTACAAAGTCCTGACAAATTTCAACTTTAAAATCGATATCACCGATCATTAAAATGAGGTGATCGATTTGTCTTATGAAAGACATTGAGCAGTTTGGGCCCGTACTTGCTTGAGTTTAGAAGAATGAGAGGAGATCTAATTGAGGGATATAAGACACTAAAGGGGATTGATAAAGTAGATATGGAGAGGATGCTTCCCCTTGTGGGACAATGTAGAACAAGAGGTCACAGTTTTAAAATGAGGGGTGGTATTCTAAAACAGGGATGAGGAAAGCTTACTTCAATGAGGGGTGGTATTCTGAAACAGGGATGCGGAAAGCTTACTTCTCTCAAAGGGTCGTGAATCTGTGGAATTCATTCCCCAGACAGCAGTGGATGCCAGGACACTGAATAAATTTAAGGAGCAGATAGACAAATGTTTGATTAATAATGGGTTTTATAAGGAGAAGCCTGGGAACTGTAGACCTGTGAGCCTGCCATCGTTGTTGGAAGTGATTCTGAAAGATAGGATTTATATGCATTTCCTTTATTCATTCATGGGATGAGAGTGTCGCTGGCCAGGCAGCATTCATTACCCATCCCTAATTGCCCAGAGGGCAGTTAAGAGTCAACCACATTGCTGTTGGTTTGGAGTCACATGTAGGCCAGACCAGGTAAGGATGGCAGTTTCCTTCCCTAAAGGGCATTAGTGAACCAGATGGGTTTTTCCAACAATCGGCAATGGATTCACGGTCATTGTTAGATTCTTAATTCCAGATATTTATTGAATTCAAATTCCACCATCTGCCATGGTGGGATTCGAACCCAGGTCCCCAGAACGTTATCTGGGTCTCTAGATTAACAATCCAGTGATAATACCACCTCCCCATTGGAAAGGCAGGGAATGTCTAGAGACAGTCAGCATGTTTTTGTGCGAGGGAAATCGTTTTCAAAACTGAATTGAGTTTTTTTGAGCAAGTAACCAAAAATATTGATGAGGACAGAGCAGCAGACATTGTTTATATGGACTTTAGAAAATCCTTTGACAAGGTTTTGCATGGTAGACTAATTAAAGTTAGGTCACATAGGATACAGTGTGAGCTTGCCAACTGGATATACAATTGGCTTTGCAGTAGGAGACAGAGGGTGGTGGTGAAGGGTTTTTATCAGACCAGAGGCCTGTGACCATCAATGTTCCACAGGGATCATTGCTGCGTCCACTTTCGTTTGTCATTTATATAAACAATTTGGATGAGAATATAGGAGCCATTGTCAGTATGTTTGCAGATGACACCAGAATTGGTGGTATAGTAAACAGCGAAGCAGGTCACTTAAGGTTACAAATGGATCCAATCAATTGGGTCAATGGGCTGAGGAGTGGCAGATGGAGTTCAGTCTGGATAAATGTAGGTATTGCATTTTGGTAAAACAAACAAGGGCAGGACTTATTGTAGCTTCCTGGGTAGTATTGTCGAACAGAGAGACTTCGGGGCTTTCAATACATATTTCTTTGAAATTTGTGTCACAGATAGTCAGGGTGGTTAAGAAAGCATTTAGTGTGCTTTCCTTCATTGCTCAGACCTCTGAGTATAGGAGGTGGGATGTTGTGTTGGGGTTGTATGACATGTTAATGGGGCCTCTTCTGGAGTACTGTGTGCAGTTCTGGTCACCCTGTAACAGGAAGGACATTATTACATTGGAGACGGTTCAGAAGAGATTTACCAGGATGTTGCCACGAATGGAGGGTTTGAGTTATACCAAGAGGATGGATAAGCTGGGACTTTTTTCACTGGAGCAAAGGAGGTTGAGGGGTGACCTTAAAGAGGTTTATAAAATCATGAGGTATAGATAAGGTGAATGACAAGGGTCTTTTCCCTAGAGTGGGGGAGTTCAGAACTAGGTGAGAGAGGAGAGAGTTTTAAAAAGGACTTGAGGGGCAACTTCTTTGCACAGAGAGCGGTTTGTGGGTGGAATGAACTGTCAGAGGAAGTGGTGGATGTGTGTACAGTTATGACATTTGAAAAGCATTTGGACAGGTATACGAATAGGAAAGGTTTGGAGGGATATGGGCCAAGTGCAGGCAGCTGGGACTAGTTTAGTTTGGGAACATGGTTGGCACAGACTAATTGGACCAAAGAATCTGTTTCCATGCTGTATGACTCTATGGCTATGGCAATGGAGAATGGGCACGAAAGTGGAGTTGAGGCCGAGGTCAGATCAGACATGATTGTATTAAATAATGAAGCATGCTCGAGGGGCTGAATGGCCTAACTTCTGCTCCAATTCTTACGTTCTCATAATGAATGCGCACACTGCTGGTTGTGAGAGCTTGCTGTGCACAAATTGACTGCTGTGCTTCTCAACCTACCCAGCAATGACCATATGCCATTGGCTATGAAAGCACTTTGGGCCACACTGAGGCTATAAAAGATGTTGCGAAAATGCAAGTTCAATTGAGCCAAAAACAAAATGGCGGCCAAACGAGGCAGCATTGAATTTAACCTGGAATGGAGTCGGGTTCACAGGAGAGGTCTCTGGTTTCCCAGGTGGTGCTTGCCAACGTTTCCGCCCGAGTGGGTGAGGATCCTCCGAGTGTCCTGGATGGGGCAGCGGATGGCGGAGTCTCCTCAGGTCCGTGAGGAGCGGGGCGAGGCTTGGAGGTCGGACCTGCCGATCGCAGAGTGCTCTCCATCCCAATCGCGGAGGTTTCAGTTTGCCCTGCGGGGGGAGTGGTGAGAGCCCCCTCGCTGCCAGGTGGCATCTGGCTGTCGGCGGCAGGGGAATCATTGAGAGGGGCAGTAGCATTCGTTGGGCTGGCCTCGGTTTGGTTTGATGTTGCGCTCTCATTAGCCGAGGAGCTGCTCGAAGTTCTTGGAGTGGAATGGACGGTGGTGTTGACGGTGAAGAACATGGTGAGGGTGGAGTAGTCGGCTGTCTGGGCCACAGAGGCAGAGGGAAGACTCCACACCAACAAAGCAGGGACCAAATGAAGCCAATGACTC
This sequence comes from Rhincodon typus, assembly GCF_021869965.1. Taxonomy (NCBI): domain Eukaryota; kingdom Metazoa; phylum Chordata; class Chondrichthyes; order Orectolobiformes; family Rhincodontidae; genus Rhincodon; species Rhincodon typus. Next base: position 15,447,912 of record NC_063368.1, read on the forward strand.
ATGGTGCTGTCGCTATCCCTCGGACCTGACTCTGTGGTTCCTTTTCACCTCAAAGGCCTAAGATGGAGGAAGACCAGACACAATATTGGGTGGCACCATACTGCAATTCCAGCCTGATATCTTTTGTTTTAAACTCATTCATGCAATGAGGGCATCACTGGCTAGGCCAGCATTTATTGCCCATCTCTAATTGCCCAGAGAGCAGTTCAGAGTCAACTGCATAGAATCCCGTACAATGTGGAAGTAGGCTATTCGGCCCATCATGTCCACACCGACCCTCCGAAGAGCATCACCACCCAAAACCCCCTCCCACCCTATCCCTGTAACCCTGCATTTCCCATGGCTAATCCACTTAGCCTGTACATCCCTAGACACTATGGTCAACTTAACATGGTCAATCCACCTAAACTACACATGTTTGGATTGCAGGAGGAAACTAGAGCACCCAGAGGAAACACACGCAGACACAAGGACATTGTGCAAACTGCACACAGACAGTCACCCAAGGGTGGAATCGAACCTGGGTCCTGGTACTCCACACTGCTCACAGCAATGGAGACACATGTAACTCAGGCTGGGTAAGGATGGCAGTTTCACTCCCAAAAGGACATGAGTGAACCAAATACAACACAGTGTGGGGCTGGAGGAACAAAGCAGGCCAGGCAGCATCAGAGGAGCAGGAAAGTTGATGCTTTGGGTCGGGATCCTTCTTCAGAAATGGGGAGGGGGAAAGGAGCTGGGAAATAAATAGAGAGGTGATGTGGGGCTGGGGAAGGTAGGTGGGATGGTGGTAGATGCATGCAGGTGGGGATAGGTCAGTGGGAAGGCTGGGGCAGATAGGTGGGAGAGAAGATGGACAGGTTGTGTCAGGTCAAGGAGGCAGGGATGAGAGGGAGGGTTGGACATGGGATGAGGCCAGGGGTGGGGAGATTTTAAAACTGGTTAATTCTATGTTCAGGCCATCAGGCTGTAAGCTCCTGAGGCAGAATATGAGGTGCTGCTCCTCCAGTTTGCGGTTGGAGTCATTGTGACTCTGGAGGAGGCCCAGGATGGACATGTCACCAAGGGAGTGGGAGAGGGAGTTAAAATGGTTGGCGGCCGGAAGGTGTTGTTGTTTGTCTCGTGCACAGTGCAGATGCTCTACAAAACTGTCTCCAAGTCTGCACTTGGTCTCATCGATGTAGAGGAGGCCACTTCGGGAGCAGCGGATACAGTAGACCAAGTTGGCAGATGTACAGTTTGGGGACTAGGAAACACAGCAGCCAATCTGAGTACAGCAGACTCCCACAAACCTGAGTAGTTAGTATCCCCATAACATCAGCCTGGGCCTCTGGATTACCAGCTCAATGGGCATTAACACTATGCCAGTCTACCTCAACAAGAGACCATTCATACCATCTTCCATAGAATCCATACAGTGTGGAAACAGGCCATTCAACCCAACAAGTCCACACCAACCTTCCAAAGAGCATCTCACCCGGACTCACCATGCTACCCTATCCCTGTAACCCTGCATTCCCCATGGACACTCGGGGAAATTTAGCATGGCCAACCCACCTAACTTGCACACCTTTGAACTGTGGGAGGAAACAGGAGCACCCAGATGAAGCCCATGCAGACACGGGGAGAATGTGCAAACTCCACACAGACAGTCACCTGAGGCTGGAATTGGATCCAGGTCCCTGGCGCTGTGAGGCAGTATTGCTAACCACTGAGCCGCTGTACCGCCCCTATGATAAAGTTGGGGGTTAAGTATTGGCCCAAGGACAGCAGGGGGTGGGGGGAGGGGAACTCCCTGCTCTTCTTCCAAATAGTAGAGGTTGTTGGGACAGCCAGGGTTCCAGCTTAAGGGCTCGATCCAAAAGTTGGCACCTCTGACAGTGCAGCACTCTCTTGGCACTGTTTCCCAATGCCGACAATGTGGCCATGCAGTGATGGCTGGGGGAGGAGAAGAAAATTAAGAGAATTCATCTCAAGAAATCCTGATTGAGAGACGCTCTCCATCAGTCCCACTGAACTAGAATATGAGAAAGGTTGCCCTGGATCTATCAGGGAAGAATTGACAATCTATGGAACAAGAAGAAGTTTCTGTTTCATTTCTGTTTTATTCTGCTCAGAATCAGGGAGGTGATGGCCTTGTGGAATTATTTCTGGACTGTTAATCCAGAGACCCGGTTAATGTTCTGGGGACACGGGTTCAAATCCCACCACGGCAGATGGTGAAATTTAAATTCAATAAAAATCTGGAATTAAAAATCTAAGGATGACCATGAATCCATTGTAGATTGTCAGGAAAAACGCAACTGGTTCACTAATGTTGTTTAGGGGAAGGAAACTGCCATCCTTAACTGGTCTGGTCTACATGTGACTCCAGACCCACAGCAACATGGTTGACTCTCAACTGCCCTCTAGGTAGTTAGGAATGGGCAATAAATGCTGGTCTAGTCAGTAATGCCCTCATCCCATGAATGATTTTTTTTAAAATTGACAACTGGCTTTCTAGTTGGGCATTGGGAGCAGGAGTGAGTCCTAATTCCAATCCTCCCAACCCACCGTTGGATTTAATCAGGATCAAGAAACTGAAGTTATAGTATATCACAGAGGATGCTGAGATCAACATAATCTTCCAGATCCAGCTACTGACAAACAATGATGTTTCCATTGAGAATATTCTTAGAGTCATAGAGCTTTTGCAACATAGAAAGAGGCCCTTCAGCCCATTGGATTTGTGCTGGTTATCAAACGTCCAGCTATTCTAATCCCATTTTCCAACAGTCAGCCCATAGCCATGTATACTATGGCAATTCATGTAAATAGTTCTTAAATGTCTTGAGGCTTCCTGTCTCTATCACCCTTCTAGGCAGTGAGTTCTAGGTAAGGGTGAAAACATTTTTCCTCAAGTCTCCCCTAAACCTCCTGCTCCTTACCTTAAAACTGTGGCTCTGGTGGTTGAGCCGTCAACTAAGCAACAGAGTTTCTCTCTACCTGCCCCAGTCTCCCTTTTCACTATCATAAAATGAACAAATCAAAGAAAATTAATGTAAACAGCTCAGGGCTGCTATCACATAAATCAAAATACCAAAATAAACTGACCAAATTAAAATTAAAACATTGTTTTGTGAGGAAATCATGCAACCCAGTCCCTGTGATGCCCACCTGTCACAGGAGGGAACATTAATGAACCAGATTTTTATATTTAGACTAGTTTATTCTAACAACATGTTCTATATTCCAAATTTATTAACTGAATGTAAATTGTGATTTGAATCCACATTCCCAGAGCATTAGCCTGGCTCTCAGGATTAATAGCTCAGTAGCATTTCCACTATTTCAATACAACCCATCCCCTGTACCAACATGAAACATTTAAGAAGGCCATTCAGCCCACTGTGCCTATGATAGCTCTTTGATAGAGTCCCAATCCTCAGTTCCTTCCTCATAGCCCCACAATTATCTACTTTCCAGTTGCTTGTTCTAGTTTGAAAGTTCCAATTGAATCTGCTTCCCCCATCCGTTAGATGAAGCCTTTCTGAATGTAAATAAATTTCTCCTCATCTCCCACTCTCATATTTTACCAATTACCTTGTTTTGGCAATGTCTGGTTAGCAATCCTCATAATAGCGGAAACAGTTTCCCCTTATCTGCTCGACTAAAGCCTCACATAACTTTTACCTCCTTCGTTAAATCTCCTCTTCCCAAGTTCTGCCTTAAGGAGCACAGGCCCAGTTTCTTCAATCTCTCCACGCAAGCAAAGCTCCCCATTCCTGCTGCCATTCCAAAATATTTCTCTCACAGGCCATTGAAACAATGGGTTAAACCTGTTTCTCGCTACAAAAGTCTACCCAACCTATCAAGTGCATTTACACCAGCACAGGAGGCCATTCGGCCTATAGGATCCATTCAAGCCAGCCGTTTAACAATCAGGTCGATCCCATTCCCCCCACCCCAACACTCCCCAGCCCCATCAGTTCCCTTCCCTGTAGATCCCATCCCATTTCGACCACCTCCGCTTCCACCAGCTTCATGGGTTCCAGGGTCAATAACACTCACTGCGTAAAACAAATCTTCCTCTCATCTCTCCCTTACCCCCTCCACCCATTGCACTCTCTCTCACAGTCAAAGTCTTAGACCTGAGTCTCCAGTCCTTGCAGTGGGAACAGCTTTTCTTCATCTACCTCGCAGCAATCTTGCACGCCTTGATTGAACCTCCTCCCAAACGGTCCAGCGAAATCAGCTCCTCCGATGTCTTTCTCCTGTTTCGACCCGAGAAGGTGTGAGATTTCATCAATGCAGCTGTGACTAACCCCTGTGGGGCTGAGGAATCACTGCGACCGAGGAGCCTGGTCCCCACTGTAATATTTGGAGGCTTAAGCTCCAGCCGGTGAATGCTTTCCACTTCCACAGGTACCTCAGCTAAGCCTCTCCATGAAACTCCAAGCACGGGTGACATCATCTAGAACCCAGCATTCTCCCTGGTGACCTGTGATGGAGGGAAGGATCCAAGTAAACAACACACAAAGAGAAAAGGTAGCGGAAAAAATGAATCAGCGTCAAGTGCATTGGGACACTCAAACTTTAAAATTCCTTCTCCTTTTCCTTTGGTCAGTCACAGGATTGAAAGATAGACACGGGGGTGGAAAAGGGTGGCACGCGCCACAGGGGACTTGCTGTGGAAGTTGTTGACATTGTACGAAATCACTTCATGCACAGTCCCTTCAGACAGATGTAATTTTCAGTCTAATATTCTCACCCTGGTCCAATTTGAATCAAAGTCCCAGAGGCCTGAAGTCATGGCAATAGCAATGTCAGATATCCTACTGCAGAACGGATCCCGTTCTGTCAGCTGAACTCATCAACTTTTAATTTGGCTTCGACTTTAATGAAAGGTGGGATTCTAAATGGTACGTAAATTGCCATTAAAACGTGCTTTGGAACAAAACAAAAAGACAAAAGATCTGCATCAATGCCTTTCACCACCTCGGGGTGAGCCAGAGAAACACTGTAGACCAGCGATGATGGCAGTAGCTGATTTGCGCTCAACATCCCACAAACAAAGTAGTACTGACCCACATAACCGGTTTCCATCCGTAATGCTTAGCAGAGGTATAAATATTGAACCCAAGCACTAGGGAGACCTGCCCACCTCCCCTTTGAAGAGATGGCATGGGTTCAAGAACAGTTTCTTCCCCATTGTTATTAGACTTCTGAATGGATCTCTCAAATTCCAAATCTATTGTTAATCTTACTTTTTGTGCACTTTCTCTGCAGCTGTAACTTTGTATTCCTCGTTCTGTTCAATCACCCAATGATCTTTATGTCTTTGTGTGGCATGATCTGCCTGTACTGCATGCACTGTACTTAGGTAGATATGACAATAATAAATCAAATAAAATCAAAAATCTTTGACGTCTGCTTGAGAGGGAAGGCTGGGGGTGTCTCTGTTTAGCCTCTCTGTCCAAAAATTAGCTCCCCCCACCAACTGTGCGGTGCTCCCTCGGTACTGGTGCCAGATTGTCAGCTCAATTTTTATGCTCAGGTCCATGGATTGGGGCCCGGTAGGAAGACTGAGGCTAGAGGCTTGGCTCACACCCAAATAATGTCACTCTCACCATAGGAAGCCAACCCCAGGATAAAATAAAGAACTTGGGACACTGATGATCTGGACAAAAATGAGAAATTGCTGGAGAAACTCCGCACGTCTGGCAGCAACCGTGGAGAGAGAAAACAGAGTTGATTTTTGGAGTCCGCTGAACCTTGCTCAGAAGACAGCAAACCCTACGGTCCCATCCTGTAACCTGTAGCTGGAAATGTCTGTGCTACTACTGTAGGTTGGCACGGTGGCTCAGTGGCTCAATGGTTAGCACTGCTGCCTCACAGCGCCAGGGACCCAGGTTCGATTCCATCCTCAAGCACTTGTCTGTGTGGAGTTCGTACATTCTGCGTGGGTTTCTTCTCAGTCCAGAGATGTGGAGGTTTGGTGGATTGGCCATGCTTAAATTGCTCCATAGTGTCCAAGGATAGCTGGATTAGTCATGGGAAATGTAGGGTTACATGAACAAGATAACGAGGTGGGTCTGGGAAGATACTCTTTGAAGGGTTGGTATGAGCTGAATGGCCTGCTCTCACACTGCAGGGATTCTATGATTCTACTCTACCCAACCATCAGGAGACACTAGCTGTCTGCTCGACTCTTCCTCGATCAGAAAGCTGAAGAAAGTGAAACTTAAGGCCTCACATTCACACCTCCTCCCACCCCACTATGAGAACCTCAGGGAATTCCCCTTCTGAGACGTAGAAAGCTATGGATCTCCAGCCTGGCTGAGGAATTGCAGGGATCAAGAGGCTGGACAGGATCAGAGCTTGGCCTACTGCTCGTTTCCCTGGTTCAAAACCCAACACTGAGGCACAACAATCACCATGGCAACGCAACCCTCGGAGACGCTCTGGAAGGCTTGTTTGCAGTGTTACTAATGCATTGTGTAATACCTTAGGTTTCAACAGCATTAACTCTTTCAGAACCAAATTTGACCTGATAACATAGCAGAAAGTTATTAATCTCCTGTTTGACAAAGAAATAAACTTTATCTTCATAACCTTTAAAAAATTGAAGGTTCCAAGCTCTAAATTGTGTAAGGGGAAGTGGATATAATGAGGCGGTAGGCTTGAATATCGCTGAAAAGAGAGAAACTTTGCTCGCATCAGGACAGAATGCAAGAATGCCAAATTTCCAGTCATCACATGCAGTTTATACCACAAGAACAAAGAGTGATAAAGAAATTTACAATATCATCACATTGTTAAACTGAGGCGGCTTACAGATCTATTTAACTTTAGAGAGTAAGATGCACCCTGCTTACTAATGGAGGAGATGGTAGTGTAATGGAAATGTCACTGGACTAGAATACCACAGGGCTAGGTTTATATTTTGGGGCAGGGGGGACACAGATTCAAATCCCACAGCGGTAGCTACTGGGCTTTAATCTCTGAAATATAAAGCTAATCTTGGCATTGGTGATTATGATTCTTCAAAAAAAAATCATCTGGTTCATTTGTCATCCTTACCTGAATTGAATTTAATTAGCTTTATTGTCACATGTACTCATGTGAAAAGTTTATAAATCGCCACTTACAGCACCATCTTAGGTACAAAGGTACCGAGGTACAGTTTCTTCAGTTACAGATTAGTTAGTTAGAGTGTAACAATGTCACCGACACATAGCACCATTTTAGGTAGAGAGTATCTAGGTACAATTCTTAGTTATAGACCAGAGAAATGAAGAAAGAAAGGTTACATTACAGCTATACACAGTATAACCATGGGTCAGAAAAACAAGAAGCAAAGTTAAACATCACAGTCTCTTTCCAATGGCTCTCCACAGCAGACCAGCGCAGTGAGTCTCCACATGGTCTGACCACTGGCTGCTACCGCGTTACACACTGGGACTGGGCCACTGCCACCGTACTACACACTGGGACTGGGCCACTGCTACCGCCCTCCTCACTGGGACTGGGCCACGGCCACCGCCCCCCTCACTGCGACTGGGTCACTGCTACCGCTTTCCTCACTGGGACTGGGTCACTGCCACCGCCCCCCTCACTGCGACTGGGTCACTGCTACCGCTTTCCTCACTGGGACTGGGTCACTGCCACTGCCCCCCTCACTGGGACTGGGTCACTGCTACCGTGCTCCTCACTGTGACTGGGTCACTGCCATCGCCCTCCTCACTGGGACTGGGACAGTGCTACCGCGCTCCACACTGCGACTGGGTCATTGCCACCGCCCCCCTCACTGCGACTGGGCCACTGCCACCGCCCCCTTCACTGGGACTGGGTCACTGCTACCATCCTCCTCACTGGGACTGGGACACTGCTACCGCACTCCACACTGGGACTGGGTCACTGCCACCGCCCCCCTCACTGCGACTGGGTCACTGCTACCGCCCCCCTCACTGGGACTGGGTCACTGCTACCGCCCTCCTCACTGGGACTGG
>NC_063368.1:15455912-15459359 GCF_021869965.1 Rhincodon typus
CCTCACTGGGACTGGGTCACTGCTACCGCCCTCCTCACTGGGACTGGGTCACTGCCACCGCCCTCCTCACTGGCACTGGGTCACTGCTACCGCGCTCCACACTGGGACTGGGTCACTGCCACCGCCCTCCTCACTGACACTGGGTCACTGCTACCGCCCTCCTCACTGGGACTGGGTCACTGCCTCCGCCCTCCTCACTGGGAATGGGTCACTGCTACCGCCCTCCTCACTGGGAATGGGTCACTGCCACCGCCCTCCTCACTGGGACTGGGTCACTGCTACCGTGCTACACACTGGGACTGTGTCACTGCTACCGCCCTCCACACTGGGTCTGTGTCACTGCTACCATCCTCCGCACTGTGACTGGGTCACTGCTACTGTGCTACACACTGGGACTGGGTCACTGCTACCGCCCTCCTCACTGCGACTGGGTCACTGCTACCGTGCTGCACACTGGGACTGGGTCACTGCTACCGTGCTACACACTGGGACTGGGCCACTGCCCCTCCTTTGCACCAGGCCACTGGTCACTGTCATCGTCACCCAGTCTGACTTCCAGACCCACAGCAAAGTGGTTGAGTCATAACAGCACTTGGCCTAGTAAACAACTAGTTCAAAGGCCATTTTGTTCCTAATTTACATTCCCTGCTGTGGCCCAACTTACTGGCCCTTTCCTGCAGCACAGTTCCACACACATTGATTGTGTGGAGGTATCATTTGGTGAAACTTTCATCAGGCTTCACTGGACCCGAAACGTTAACTCAGTTTCTCTTTCCTTTAGTTCATGGTACAAGGGCCGGAGGTTGCATATTTTAAAATTGTGGGCAAGAGATGCCAGGGGAATATAAGGAAGAACTATTTTTATGCAGTGAGTGGTATTGACTTGGAATTCACTGCTTATCAAGTTGTTGGAAGCAAAGGTAATTTAAAGAGTAAGTTAAATGGACACTTTAGAGAAATAAATTTGCCTGGCTACAGGAGCAGAGCTGAGGAATGTGACTGTTTTGCTGCCCAGAGGGTGATAGACTCAATGGGCTGAATGGTTTCCTTGGGAGCTGTAATGACTCTATGACAAAAATAGCATGATAGCAAGAAAGAAAGAGTAAATAAATATATTTATAGAAGACTTTCCAATGCTCAGGGTATGACTCAAAGTATTACATAGCTGAAGAATGGTTTGTAAAGCGAAGTCAATGCTGTTGCATAGGAAAAACGTTCATACATAATGAGGGATGAACATTGAAGCAGGGCCATGGGAGATCTCCATGCATTTCTTCGAAGCAGTAGTGAGGGATCAGACTGACAAGCTCAGACTGATGTCTTATCTCAAAGACAGCACCTGAGATGCTGCAGCACCCCTTCTGCATCACATTGGTTCCATATTCAGAAAGGCTAAACCTAGATGGAAGCAGAATACTGTGGATGCTAGAAATCTGAAATAAAATCAGAAAATGCTAGGAAATTCTCAGCAGTTCAGGCAGCAGCGAGAAACAGTGTTAAGGTTTCCCATTGATTTTAGTGCTATGCTCAGATCTTGTTATAAGGCATTTTTGACTGGTAACACCGCAGTAGCACGGGGATTCAATGTCACAGAATACTGTCACCCCTATTGGCCCTGTAAAATAAGCCCAAATGCAAATACTTCTCTCCTGTGGGGAGATGATGGCCCAGTAGCATTTGTCACTAGACTGTTAGTCCAGAGACCCTGGTAAAATTCAAAGCTGGGTTTAAAGCCTGCTAAGGCAGATGATGGAATTTGAATTCAATAAATATCTGGAATTAGGAGTCTAAAGATGACCCTGAATCCATTGTCAATTGCCAAGAAAAACCCATCTGGTTCACTAAAGTCCTTTAGGAAAGGAAACTGCCATCTTTACCTGGTCTGGCCTACACGTGACTCAGACAACATAGTAATATGGTTGACTCTGGGCAATTAGGGATGGGCAATAAATGCTGACCTAGCCAGTGATGCATGCATTTCATGAATGAATAAAACAAAATCTTCTTCATGTGAAATTATCTTACAATTGAGCTCACGGTACCAAAACAGGCACTCAACATAACTGGCTCATGTCAGGGATTCTGCTTCAGAAGAGCCAACCATATCAAAATGATATTATACACAATAGAAATATATATTCCAAGACAGAGATCAATATATTTTTACACCTTAAATTGGTTTGGGATTGGTAAGTGGAATTGCTGTCAATGGTGAAGTCAGATTGAAGAGTCAAATAGCTCACTTATTCCTTTTTATTACGTTATTATAGGAATTTGAGCTATAGATCAGCCATTACTTTCTATAAATTCTAGCTTCATTCTTCTTAAACCCCTGTGCCTCTCTTAGATATTACCAGTTAAGTCTACCATGCTACTGAAGTATAATAAATCCCCAGGTGGCTCAGTAGCAAGCACTGCTTTCTCACGGTACCAGGCACTTAGGTTTGATTCAAGCCTCAGGTGACTGTCTACGTGGAGTTTGCAAGTTCTCCCTGTTTCTGCCTGGTGCTCTGGTTTCCTCCCACAGTTCAAAGATGTGCTGGCTAGGTGGATTAGCCATGCAGGTTTATGGGGATAGGATGGGTGGGATGCTCTTCAAAGGATTGGTGCAGACTCAATGAGCCAAATGGCCTCTTTCTGCACTGTAGTGGGTCTATGAAAACCCAGCCATCAAATGTTTTGGAAATTAGGATAACTTATCTCAGTAATTCCCTTCAGCCTCACAAACCTCGAATTGAGTAACCCCCGTCTTTTATTTCTGGCCTCTTTTGATTCCCGCCAACAATTGCTCCACTATTGGGGGCTGTCCATTCAGCTGCTAGTGGATTCCAAAACTCTGGAAGTCACTCACTCTCTCTAATATATCTGGCTTAATCTCCTCCTTATAGATCTTGAAACCCATGACCAAGCTTTTATTCATCTGCTGTAACATGATTCATAGTCAGACTTCATTCTACAATGATCCTGAGAAACGCTTTGGGAGGTTTCATTGCGTAACAGGCGCTAGAGTATGGTATGTACAAGTTGTTGTTGTTGATAGTGATGAACTTGGGGGTTGAGTGGGGGGGTGGGGGAAGGCTGGACTGGCGCGGAACCTAGTTTCGGTGCTTTTGTTTCCTAGTCGGAGCTGGGCGGGTGGTACAGCCGGAAGTGTTGTTGGTGGTTGGAAACCGGTGGCGGCAGCAGCATGGCAACGGTGAGCGGGGACCGGGGGACGGCGGGACAAATCCTGGGGGGAGAGCCCCCACTCCCCCGGGGTAGGGGAGAATATTCCATTATTATCCAGCCAGGAGCGGGCCCCGTTGGAAGGGGCAGAGATTCCCGGCGGAGGGAGCTGCGCGGCTGCAGAACGTTCGAGATCCTGGTGCCCGGCCTCTTTCGCCCGCCCCCACCCCCACCCCCACCCCCACCCCCACCCCCCCATTCCCCACACCCCCCCCATTCCCC
>NC_063368.1:15464359-15527432 GCF_021869965.1 Rhincodon typus
ATTCTCCAGCATCTGCAGTTCCTACTATCTCTCCCCTCCCCTGTTCCTGTTTGAATAGCACCCTGTTATCTTTTTGAATATTCCCTCCCCACTCCTTTTCGTGTCTAAATTTAGGGACTTAACCTGAAGTGTCAGTGTTGACTCAGTTCTCAGGTCTTGGGGGGTTGAGCCCATGATTTTCCAGCTCTGGGACTGGGGGCTGCCAGCTGCACCAAGCAACTTCTTTTGATTGTTCTGATTCAGATGTCATCAGCCACATTAAGTTGTTTGCTAAAATGTGATCGTTTGTATGGGCCACAGCTCCACCCTGAACTCCAGTCTCGGCCAAACAGAGTTTAACAAGGAACCACATCAGGCTTTAACCACCTGTCCTTCAATCTGGTTGCAGCTAGCCAGTATATTTTTACGTAATTCATTCATTTCAGCCTAAAAGAGCCCCAGTATTCACCAGGAAGCAGAGACAGTGGGTGTCATTCCCACTTCTTGCAGTGTGGCCAGGATTCTGGCAAAACAACAGAAGTGTTGCTGTTGCCATTTCCAAGTATCAACCCGCAGTCTGACCTTAATTGAGATAAGAGAGTCAAACAGCTGATACTGAATTGTATGACATAGATAACATTGGTAACAGAGCAGTATTAATATGTTATAAACCACATTTCATGGTAAGATGTTCATTGATTCAGTTGTCTTGTACCTTTAAGTTATTGTGTGACCTGTTTGTTGAAGTTAGTGAGAACTTTGCTTGAGTTCATTTTATGCCATAATTAAAACTCATCTCCCTTTTTAATATGCACATATTGTCTTTCAGACCACAGCAACAAAGGTTCCTGAAGTCAGAGATGTCACCAGGATAGAGAGAATTGGTAGGCTTGTTTTTAAAATTTATCCACGCTTAGTTTCTTTCATCCAGTGCTGGAATGTAGACATATTCCCAGTGGTCACCTAAATAGGCCCTCCTTGGCCTCCTACCCGCTGCCTTTCAACAGTTTTTGATTCAAGTAACTCCATTAGAACATAAGAACTATAGGAGCAGGAGTAGGCCGTCTGGCCCTTCGAGCCTGCTCCGCCATTCAATAAGATCATGGCTGATCCTTTCATAGACTCAGATCCACTTACCCGCGTTCTCACCGTATCCCTTAATTCCTTTATTGTTCAAAAAAAATCTACCTTTTTTTTAAAAACGTTTACTGAAGTAGCGTCAACTACTTCACTGGGCAAGGAATTCCATAGATTAACAACCCTCTGGGTGAAGAAATTCCTTCTCAGTTCAGTCCTAAATCTGCTCCCTGTAATCTTGAGGCTATGCCCTCTTGTCCTAGCTTCACCTGCCAGTGGAAACATCCTCTCTACTTCTATCTTATCTATTCCCTTCATAATTTTATATGTTTCTATAAGATCCCCCCTCAATCTTCTGAATTCCAATGAATATAATCCCAATCTACTCAGTCTCTCCTCATAAGCCAACCCCCTCAACTCCGGAATCAACCTAGTGAACCTCCTTTGCACCCCCTCCAGTGCCAGTACATCCTTTCTCAAGTAAGGAGACCAAAACTGCACACAGTACTCCAGGTGTGGCCTCACCAGCACCTTGTACAGCTGCAACATAACCTCTCTGCTTTTTATTTCAATCCCTTTAGCAATGAAGGACAAAATTCCATTTGCCTTCCTAATTACTTGTTGTACCTGCAGACCTACCTTCTGTGATTCATGCACAAGGACACCCAGGTCCCTCTGCATAGCAGCATGCTGCAACTTTTTACCATTCAAGTAATAATCCTTTTTACTATTACTCCTACCAAAATGTATGACTTCACATTTATTTACATTGTATTCCATCTGCCAGACCTTTGCTCACTCACTCATTTTTGAAATTCCATTGGGGGCCCAAACTTCTTTCTCTCCTGCCTTTATAACACTAGGATGAAAACAAAGTAAAATGCAATTGAGCAAATGAATGGAAATTCAAAAAATCTTTTAACTATTATTTTAATTAAACCACTTTTCAGATAGTTTGGATTTTATTTGTTGAACTGGTACCATTAATGGGGTCTTGTATCAAGCAACAGTGACACCCCTTTGTATACTCACTGGAAGTTGCAAAGCAGTGAGGGATGAATGTGTTCGGACTATCTGGGATGCGTCCCATTTACTATGGATTCTTATCCTCCCTGAGAAGTGTGGAAATCTAAATCTTACACTGGTGAATGAAGTAAATGAGAGAGTGGGACCTGAGAATTGCATGGGGCCCTTTTAGGGTGGAACCCATGGTTGCAAGACAATGACCTAGACTGTTGATGTTAGTGAGCTATTGTCTGAGCACTTGGTAGCTAGAGCCATGGAGACCAAAAGTTGGATCTAGTTTTTACTGTCACTTTTTGAAGCCTAACAGGAATCATAGAATCCTTATGGTGTGGAAGCGGGCCATTCAGCCCATCGAGTCCACACAGGCCCTCCGAAGAGCATCCCACCCAGACCCCTACCCCATCTCTATAACCCTGCATTTCCCATGGCTAATCCACCTAGCCTATACATCGCTGAACACGGCGGGCAATTTAGCATGACCAATCCACCTAGTACTCACATCTTTGGACTGTGGGAGGAAACCCACACAGACATGGGGAGAATGTGCAAACTCCATACAGACAGTGACCCTAGGGTGGAAACGAACCCGGGTCCCAGGTGCTGTGAGGCAGCAGAACTAACCACTGAGCCATCATCAATCACTGAGAATCATCTCAAAATTCTAAACTGGGGCCATCTTCAGTCCATCAGGTAGTGCTTTTATCTGCTGAGATATTGGGAGGGCATCACCCAGTCTATTTCAAATCCAGTTCAATTTTAGATGTGTCGTCTGCTGTGTACGCAGCTGTGTTTCATAATCACGATCAAGATCAAAACCTTATTTACAAAATTAGTGCCTGTCCTGAGAGTTGAACTCAATAAGTTGAAATAATTTGGTATCTTTCTACTTTGTACAGGTGCCCATTCGCACATCCGTGGCTTAGGACTTGATGATGCGCTGGAACCCCGACAGGTACAGTGCAAAGGCACTAAGGCAGTGGATTTGAGGCTGACGGGAATGACACAGTTTCTTGCAATAGCTTGATCTGATACTGGGTTCTCATAACAGTCCACCAGAAATGGGAGTCCTGTTCTGTTGATTTGTTTGACCCTGATACACTGAGGCCCAAAAGCACAAGATAAGGATTGAACCCGGAATTTGTCTCTGAGACTGGCCATTTATCTTCTGAGCAGGTATCCTCATTAATTTATTGCATTTAAGCAGGTGATATTGTAAGGAAGATAATTCTGTGCAAAACCCTATGACAACATCCACTATAAACTGGTCAAGGTGACTTGCGAAATTAGTTTAACCACCTTGACCAGTTTTAGGTGGATATGTCAGGGTGTTTTGAATTGTCAACTTCTAGCAGCAGGCTGACACCTGTAGCAGTTGGGGAAAATGTCACACGTAGGGCATAACTAGCAAGAGTGGGATGAGCTTTACTCTGCCGTGAACCCTACCAATCCTGATTGAGAAATGATGCTGAAAAAATGCCCCAGGTTCTTAGTATTTATAGGTTCCATTCCTTGGGATTACTCCTCATCAGGGTGAGCACGGAAGAGATATTTGAAGAGAGCATGAATGGAAGTGAAGGATGTGAGTGGGTAGAATGTGCCCATCAGCATTGCTAAAACAAAAATCGTCAAAATGGAGTTCCCTTTCCAAACTTGATGTGAGAGAGGCTGACAGGTCATCTACTTTCTGTTTAGTCTGCCATGGATTGTGCTGACATAGTAACCTGTATTTTTAATGGCTGCATAAATATTTCCTACTTTTCTTTGAGAAGCAAATGCTGTCGTAGGATGTTTGGACTGGGAGTTTTCATGTTTAAAGGGATGCCACATTCAAAGGTTTGAATGGACAACTGCAGGCCCATCTTTGATTAATCAAAAGTGAGAACCACCAGTGTGTGTAGACGCTTGGGCAGGGGAGTTTGAGACCCCGATCAGTGAACTGACATGTCTGTGGAGTTGCAGACTCGCTATCCCAAGTGTGCGGAAATGTCCTAGAGTGAGTGATGAAGCTCCTGCAATTGTTATACAGATACTTTCACCTTCCGTCTCTACATCCCCACACCACCATCACTGCCAGGTATCCAGTTACTTATGACCCAGCACATCAGGCTTGCCAGTTTTGTGTGCTGTGGATGTCTCCTTACTGAGCTGTTTGTGGTTCTCTTGTTTCAGGTCTCTCAGGGGATGGTGGGACAACTCAGTGCTCGACGTGCTGCTGGAGTCATTCTCGAGATGATTAAGGAGGGAAAGATTGCTGGGAGAGCAGTCCTCATTGCTGGCCAGCCCGGAACAGGAAAAACTGCCATTGCAATGGGTCAGTGATGATTTACTTGTATGGTACTGAAATCAATTGTTTTTGAAGTGGTTCAGAAATACTTGAATTTGTTGTGTACCTGATGAAACCTCAGCAATGTCTCCAAACACTTCATGCGTGATAAAGTGTAGTAAAATGTCATGCTCAGTACAGAAATAAATACAGTCGAGAGCTGATTTAGTCCATTCAGCTCCATTATAAACATATAGTCCCTCCTGAACTAAATGACATTTCCAGCTGTCTGTTGATTTGAGGGTGAAGTTTGCTTGGGGATGTGGGTTTCTGCCAGTTTTCATACTGATTCATGCAATCATAGAATCCCTAGCAAACCATTCAGCCCATCGAGAGCACACTGATCCTCCGAAGAGCATCCCACTCAGACCCACCCCGTACCTTACCCTTGTAACCCTGCACCTATCCTGTACATCCCTGAACACAATGGGCAATTTAGCATGGCCAATCTACCTAACCTGCACATCTTTGGATTGTGGGAGGAAACCCATGCAGACATGCACAGAATTTGCAATCTCTGCACAGATATTCACCGGAGCCTGGAATTGATTCTCGATCTTTGGACCCGTGGTCACAGGGTGTCTGCTGAGGTAGTGGGATTAGGATTGCAAGATCTGCTTGCTTTTCTGTACTGTCGCTCTGCTTCTATTAAGATGTTTAGACTTGAAACTTGGTGGACAAGTTGTAATCATTCTGAACAGTTGTAAACACCGTTCAGTTACTAATGTCAAGCTGTCATAATGTAGTCTTTTTACAGTATTTCATTTTGTCTTCCTCTGGAATGAGAATAGAGAAAGGGAAAAAAATAGGACATGTTGGGGTGATACTATTCGGATAGTGTCCAGTCCATCAGCTTTGATTTTTAGGGAGTTTTGCCTGAATATTTGTGGAGATTTTGAAATTAGATGTGTCTGCTTGAATGATGGATGATCTTGCACCCACCTTACCTTGATCATTCCAGCCATTTGTCAGTCTTCATGAAGAAGTGTTACCTAACTTTTTTACTCATTTTCTGCCCAAATCCCACAGTTGTTTAGCTTGAAACAATGCTCAGGATTAATCTCTTCATTTTGTGTCTTGCATGTTTCTACAATATCCATCTGAAACATGAACCTGTTTAAAAAAGGCTCCACTGTATTTTTTGCTTTTGTTATAATTGAAAATGTCTTACTGTATTCTTCAGGGATGGCTCAAGCTCTAGGGCAGGACACTCCATTCACAGCTATTGCTGGCAGTGAAATCTTCTCTCTGGAAATGAGCAAGACTGAAGCACTAACTCAGTCTTTTCGCAGGTCCATTGGGGTCCGGATCAAGTAAGCATAGCCTGCCTTACTTGTTACAGCTGTTTGTTTAATATAGTTTTACACCAGCTAACCATTGTAGACCTTGTTGTGTTTCTACTTTATCAATGTTACTAATGTCATTGTTCCTCTGAACCTATCCTCTATTGTCCCTGAGCTGTAGATGTGCTGTCCTGCACTATCATCCTGTTCCCCAACTATATTGAAATCAAGACTTTTGCCCTGCAGTATCCTGGAACATCCAGACTGCTGATCCTTTTACTTTTGGCCTTTGATCAATATTATGTTTCTCTGGAAAATTATTAATATTTCAAGACTGTTTTACAATGTAAATTATACTTATGTGACATGAATTGTCGGAAGATCCATATGAATCAGAATACTTGTTGGGAACTAGGGTAGGCTGTTACAAAACATATTAAATAATGCTCAGAGCCAGAAGCGACATTTTTGCACATCAAGTTATGAAGCTGAGAGGCATAATACCAATCAGGAGTCTGAGATTTGGCCTCAGCAATATACTCATCCATCTGGCTGTGAATGAAATTAATGTTTAATCATTGTGCAACTACAATATTGCTGGAGAATACGATGCTGAGAGAGAGGTTGGCTTTTCGTCCTTTGTCCATACTTTTAAAAACTACAGGGTGTATCTTTGCTTACTGGGGGAAGCATTTATCACAGCACTGGACAGTGCTTGTGTTCCTGTCTGTGCTCATATTTGTGAGGCCTTCTGCTCCATCACTTTCTGTCAAACTTGGCACCAAAGAGAAAATCTTCCCTTGAGTTAAAGAATATTGTAAATTTCAGAAAATAAGTCCCACCTTGTATTGTTTTAAGTCCTTACCCATAGTTTTGAATGCCCATTTATGCAGGAGGAAGATAGTGTTATATAAACAGCTGGATACCAGACTTTGATGTGGGCCAGTTGGAATTTCCAAGTGCATTACTGATGCAGTAGCTATAAGGTGAAACTTGTGAAGCAGTAGAAAGGTGCAGCTGCAATTGTGTACAGTTAGTCCATGAAAATCTTGTACTAATTTAGTCTTGATATAGTTTAATCAGCTTTTTTTTTCTCCCAAAACAGGGAGGAAACTGAAATAATAGAAGGGGAAGTTGTGGAAATTCAGATTGACAGACCAGCCACTGGCACGGTAATATCAGACTGATGAATGAGAGAAATTTTATAATTCAGCAGTCTTAAAACTATATTTGTTTTCCTTTATTCTTTCATGGAATGTGAGTGTCATAGGCAAAGCCTGCATGTCTTGTCCATTCCTAATTGCCCTTGAACTGATTGGCTGTCTAAAAGGTTTTAGAGGGTGATTAAGAATCATCCACATTGCTGTGGGTCTGGAGTCACATATAGGCCAGACCAGGTAAGCGTGGTAAAATTCTTTCCTGAAGGACCTGAGTGAATCAGAGAGATTTTCACAACAGTTAACGATGGTGTCATAAATAACTGGCACTGGCCTTTCAATTTCAGATTTATTAATTGAATTTAAATTCTACCAGCTGTAGTAGTGACCCCAGAGCATTAGCCTGGGCCTGTTGGTTACCACTGCTTCTTGTTCTTTTCTTCTGTCATTTTCTATTTCCCATTCCCCAGTTCCGACATAATTCACGTAGATTGGCCTGAAGCATAATGAGGTGTATTTTCCTTCTCACAGGGTGCAAAGGTTGGAAAGCTAACCCTGAAAACAACAGAGATGGAGACAATTTATGACCTGGGGACGAAGATGATTGAGTGTTTGACAAAAGAGAAAGTGCAAGCTGGGTAAGTAGATTCTCTCATTTAACTGATGAGAGTTAATGTGAATGTTACCTCAGCTGGACTGCATTGCCTGCCTGTTTTGGTTGTTCTATTCTAAACCTTCTTCTGTTGTCCATAATTCTCCTTTCTCTGCCAGCCTCTTATCTGAGCAGCAGCAAGTTTAAAATAAAAAAGATCAGCATTGCTTTTGAAGTTACTACAATAACTTTATTTGAAATTCTGTGAGGGAGTTATGCATGTCATTATGCAAGTGGCACTGCAACTTGCCTAGTTCCCTTCACATTCTCCTCGAGGAGGCATGCCCTATTTGTCTTCTCACCATCTGCTTAGGTAGCTATTTTCCTAAGCACATGCACCTGCAGAAGTTGGACATGTGAACAAAAAGCAGGATTAAACCTGGAGCCAGCCATGACATTTAAGAAGATCATAGTTGATCTGATTGTAACCTTAAATCCACATTCGTGCCCATTTCCCCAAACTAACAAAATCTCTCTATTTCATGCTGCTGCTGCTGTTGTGTTTTAGCCACAACCCTTCTGTGAACCCTGTTTGAACAGGAGCATAACAGAAGCTTGGTATTATAGGGTCAGTTATACAGCAGGGAAACAGACCCTTTGGTCCAACTTGATTTTGATTTTCTGTTTCTGTGGGTGATAAGCTATGGCTGACCGTTCCAGCTAGTCTGATGAGTCATAGATGTGAACCACAAAGGCGAATAATGGCCTAATTTTGATTGCCTTTTCATGTTGGGTTTAGTAGGCCTTGGTCAGGGGAACGTACTTCAGTTCTTTTAAATCGTACTACTTCATGTTGGATGGAGCTCAAGGTTTTTGTCAGCTCTCTGCCAAACATTAACTAATAATGTAACTTTGGTTTCCCTGTTTTTTGTAGGGATGTGATTACCATTGATAAAGCAACAGGCAAGATTAGCAAACTGGGGCGATCCTTCACGCGAGCTCGTGATTACGATGCAATGGGGGCCCAGGTATGTCTTCTGCAGTTGGTGTATTTTTTGGGCGGCCTGCTTAAAACCCTGGATGCCGGAGAACTGTTTTCAAGGAGTCAGATATAGTTCTTGGAGCTAAAGGGATCAAAGGAAACAGGGAGGGAATAGGATATTGAGTTGGGTGTTCAGCCGTGATCAGATTGAATGGTGGAGCAGGTTCAAAGGGCTGAATGCCCTACTCCTCTTCCTACTTCCTGTTTCTGTCAGAGGCTCCTACTGAAAATATCAGTGTGCATGTTAATTTTTAGTGGCTACTTTCAGTATAGTTGAGTGGCTGGGGTTGGGGAGAGGAAGCCTCACCCACACCCATGTAGACCCTGTTGAGATTTTCATTGAAGCCCATCACACTGTCTTGAAGAGCAAAAGGACAAAATGGGGAGCAAGATGCTTGATAGTGACTGACCAGATGGTATCTGTGTGTGTTTGTTGGATTACACCGGACTGGATATTTTCCACAGTTGAGTATGTTCAACCGACTGTTCGTTTGTTAAATTAGATAACAAATGTCTTTCAGAGATTTACAAGGATTTTATTGTAAATCTATACTTTAAAAAAAACACCAGTTTCTACTTTTCCCTTCTGGCCCTTCCATGCCCAAAAATAAACCAGTTCTTTTTAAGGAAATCAAATTAGCCAATACCTCGTTAACAAATTACAAACACTGCCCAGTGGGAAGTGTAGGAGCCCAGCACTTTTCTTTATATTTTAACCGATCACCAAATTACCATATCACCCAATCAAATTACAAGCACTGCCATCATGTTTATCAAATCACCAATATCACTAATTAAATGAATGAATTAAAATGCCTACGGGGGAAAATGTGCAAATGACATAATGGTAGGGTAGGGAAAGAGGGAAGGGATTAAATTAAAATGGAATTGGAAGTGGTGGGAAACCAGATCTTCAGTGTTTTCAAACCAACCTGTCCAGATATGTTATGACACACCTCTGGAGTTGGGACTTGAACCTGGACCTTCTGACTCAAGGGTAGTTACACTGCCACTGCACCATTAAAGCCCAACAGGAAACCCAGCTCTTTTGGTTTAAAACTTCCACTTTTTCATTCATTGGCAGTTCCTCACCGATGACGATGACTCTCTTCCTTTCTCGGGGTGAGTCCGTAGGTGGCTGTACAGACCGATGCGGCTACTGCAGGTTCTGTTACAGTCTGGGCAGAAGGTCGTTCTTGAAATGGGTGAGTGGGGCTCCTTTCACTGTACTTTGGATGGTCTTGCACCAGTGATTCCCAGCTGTGGTTTCACTGAATAACCCTTGTCACTCGTGGACTGTTGTTTAAGCAAGAAGTGTCCAGCAGGGGTGACGAGAGGGAAGGGAATTACATTAAATTGGATTTGAAGGTGAAGGAGCCCAACTCTTAGCTATTTTAGATAATCTGTTCGGACATGTTATGATACACATCCAGGGCAGGTGGGAACTAGAATCTGGACCTTCTGGCCCAGAGGAAGGAACGCTACCAGTGTTCCAAAATACTCCTCCTAGAACTCGGCTTTTTATATTTTAATCAACCTATTCAGATTGTGTTGTGTCACGCACCATGCTGCTGTCCATCATCTCTGAGAGCTGTGAAAGGAGCCTGCATTTCTAACACTGACAGAATAACTTGTTTACAATCCTGACTTAAGTTCACTTAGTTGGTTAAAATGCAACTGTACCTCAGGAAATCAGGAGGGTGCAAATTGGAAAAGAAAACTGAAATCAAAAGATAACCTTGTGAAAACATTCCTTTCTGCAGACAAAATTTGTGCAGTGCCCGGATGGAGAGCTTCAGAAACGGAAGGAGGTGGTTCATACAGTAACATTGCACGAGATTGATGTGATCAACAGCAGGACACAGGGGTTTCTGGCTTTGTTCTCGGGTAAGATTTGCTCAGATCTTTCAGCTCAGCGAAGCCAGATGCCAAGGGCAGCCAATGCAGATTGTGAAAGACAAGGTATTTCAAATGTGCCCCACAATGCCTCAGTAGGAAAGCAATCGACTGAGTGTAGAGCTCTGTCTGTGCCACAAGCTGCTCTCGGGTTTCTCAGTGGCAGTGTCACTTCAATTGATCTTGGAAGCTGTAGGCTGAGCAGAAAGGAGAAAATATTCCCATCTAGCCTTCATTCATTGACTTCCCAACACCCCTTCCTACCAACTAAAATATTTTATGAAATTAAGATGGAGGTAGAATCAGGCTCAGCTTTAATGCCCTGCTCTCAGGTTGCACACCTTGCTAACACACACTTACAATGGTCATCTGTCTAGACTCTGGTGACATTGTCTCTGAGACACACAAAGAGAGGCCCACTACTTTATTGCCCTGAATCATAGGAAGGATGAGTATACAGTGATGTTGGCAGGGTGAAGATAACTGATCATCAAGCAGGTTTTCAATTTAGGCCAAGAGCTCAGCATGAGAGATGGAAAGAAAAGTACTATTAAGCTGCGCTATGTTTTCATAACCTTTGCGCACACATCCCTCACAGCCCTGTAGGATTTCACAACGCAGATCATTTTTATAGCTGTCTCATTCTGGTTCTGTTGTGGCCTGGGTGCAAAATCCTTGCAAATGACACCTGACTGCTATTTTATTGCCTCTTTATTTTAATTATTTTTTGCCCCTGCTGCCATAAGTATGGTTCTTGTAGGTTGAAAATTTTTCTACTGTATTTCATGAGCCCCATGGTTAAGAATAGAGTAACCAAACTATAGCCTGTGGACCAGATATCATCATCCCTTTCCTGACGCGTTGGTAAACTGGGCTACAAACACAGGCGTATCTAAGTCATAGAGCTGTCCATCACAGAAATGGACCCTTCGGTCCAACTCGTCCTCGCTGATCAGATATCCTAAATTAATCTAGTACCATTTACCAACTTATGGCCCATCTCCCTCTAAAGCTTTCCTCTTCATGTACCCGTCCAGATGCCTTTTAAATGTTGTAATTGTACCAGCCTCCCTGACTTCCGCTGGTGCTCATTCCATACATGCACCGCCTTCTGTGTGAAAAAGTTGCCCCTTAGGTATCTTTTAAATCTTTCCCCTCTCACCTTAAACCTGTGCCCTCTAGTTTTGGACTCCCCTACCCTTGGGAAAAGACCCTGGCTCTTGACCCTATCTATGCCCCTCATGATTTTATAAACCTCGAGAGGGTCACCCTTCATCCTCCAGCACTCCAGGGAAAATAGCCCCAGCCTATTCATCCCCTCCGTATAGCTCAAATCCTCCAACCCCAGCAACATCCTTGTGAATCTTTTCTGAACCCTTTCAAGTTTCACAACATCTTTCCTATAGCAGGGAGACCAGAATTGCTGTCTCAGTTTTTTTCCTATTTCATTGCTTTGACTAGTTTTGATTTTCATTGGCCTGAAGTTTGGCTGATGTTGTGGCACAAATATTCATTCTCACCAAAGTTTTATTGGGGCATTGGCATTGTCTTGCCTCTTCTTTGGATGGTTTCCACTATCCAGTTTGTCCGCTTTCTCCAATACTTTTATCATCAATTTCTCCTTCAATCTTGTAATTATTGCCCCGTAAATCTGTTTATATGCATCTCAAGTCAATGATACCGGTTACTGGGAGCATAGATTTTACCTTTGTGCATGGCTGCATGGCGGGCACCCATGTCAGTCGCAGAGGCACAAAATGTAGATAAACCTATCAATATGCTGCGTCTTCACAGGTGATACTGGAGAAATAAAGTCAGAAGTTCGTGAGCAGATCAACGCAAAGGTGGCTGAATGGAGGGAAGAGGGAAAAGCAGAGATAATTCCTGGGGTGAGTGCACAGGGATTCAGTTCTTCCTGGAAGTTTGGTGTGGTGAAGGTATGGTCCTTCATACTGGCTTCCCTCATGAAGGTCATTTCATTTGAAATAATACTCAAAGTACAGCACATTTACTGGTCTTGTGCTGGACTTTTCCAGGTGCTGTTTATTGATGAAGTCCACATGCTGGACATTGAATGTTTCTCCTTCCTAAACCGTGGTTTGGAGAGCGACATGGCCCCAGTGTTGATCATGGCAACGAACCGTGGGATAACCAGGTACGACTGGGTGAGAGCTGTCCAAATATTTTCTTCATGGGAGGTTCAGACATGTAAAACTGTAAAGCCATTTCCTATTAATTGTGAGTTGCTGACAGCACTTGACATGTATTTGCACTGCACCAGGGCTGAGAAATCTCTGCTATTTGAACTCTTCCTTCCAACTTTCAGGAACTTTTTTAATACGAGAAAAGCCCTGGGGAAAATTGATGCACAGAGAGATCTGGGTGTTCAGGTCCATTGTACCCTGAAGGTGGCAACGCAGGTGGATAGAGTGGTCAAGAAGGCATACGGCATGCTTTCATTCATCGGACGGGGTATTGAGTACAAGAGTTGGCAGGTCATGTTACAGTTGTATAGGACTTTGGTTTGACCACATTTGGAATACTGTGTACAGTTCTGGTCACCGCATTACCAAAAGGATGTGGATGCTTTGGAGAGGGTGCGGCGGAGGTTCACCAGGATGTTGCCTGGTATGGAGGGCGCTAGCTATGAAGAGGGGTTGAGTAGATTAGGATTATTTACATTAGAAAGACGGAGGTTGAGGGGGGACCTGATTGAGGTCTACAAAATCATGAGAGGTATAGACAGTGTGGATAGCAAGAAGCTTTTTCACAGAGTGGGGGACTCAATTACTAGGGGTCACGATTTCAAGGTGAGAGGGGAAAAGTTTAAGGGAGATATGCATGGAAAGTTCTTTACGCAGAGGGTGGTGGGTGCGTGGAACGCGTTGCCAGCGGAGGTGGGAGAGGCGGGCACGATAGCATCATTTAAGATGTATCTAGACAGATACATGAATGGGCAGGGAGCAGATGGATACAGATCCTTGGAAGATAGGCGACAGGTTTAGATAGAGGATCTGGATCGGCGCAGGCTTGGAGGGCCGAAGGGCCTGTTCCTGTGCGGTAATTTTCTTTGTTCTTTGTTCTTTGTATGAGAAAAGATCCATTTGGCAGTAACTCTGATTAAGCTGCTTCTCAGGCTGCAATATGGATTTCTGGACTTTCGTGCTGAAAACAATTGGAGCTCTCAGTTTGGCTCAGTTTCGTGGACAGTTTCACTTGTTTTCAGCTTGACTGTCTGGCAACCCACAAAGCTGCTCAAGAAGCAGCTTAATCCAAGCAACTGCGAGTCAGCTGATTGTCTTTGTACTGACCGATGGATCTATTGGTTTTTGACAGTGGAGAGTCTGAATGAAAACTGACAGTTCATACTCTTAGCAATGGAGAGCAGCAGGAGCGGGAAAGACCTAGCTGCTCCTTAACTCAAAAGATTCTGCCTGTCTCAAGCTCGACTGCTGCAGCCTCTCCAGTCACAGCTTGTAAATGAGACCTGTAGAAGTGAATCAGCAGTTGGGAGACAGAAACGATAATTGGTTAGCTCAGGAATTGTGGACTGTGATATCGGTGGGGCACATGTGAGCAGCAAGGTCTTTGAAAAGTTTGGAAACCCTTGAGTGGTCAGGTATAGCGAGGAGGTGTTCGAGGAGAATCCAAATAGGAGTTGGAGGTCAGGAGAAGCATCGAGGAAGATGAAGAACAGCGAGGGCAAGGCGCATAAGAGATGAGTAGGCCTATCAACCCTTGCGCCTGCTCTGCCATTCCACCCTCCTGCCCTTTCCCCATGCCCCTACTCCTAGGGGAGGTTGTTCTGCGAAAGTTAGAGAACATTGTGGAGGTCATTACAGGAATGTTTGGGAAGATCATGGAACATTGAGAGTGAAGAACATTAAGGAGGTCAGAATGCTGAGGTCATTTTTTGGTGATTTCAACACAGTCTTGAGAGTAATAGAAGATAAAGGAACATTAAGGTTTCTACAAATTTAAAGAAGCCCGTGCATTTATTTAAGATAATTAACAATGCTATACTTGCAGAATTCCTCGGTAAAAGAAAATTTCAGGTGTTTTTGTCTTCAGCCACTTTTATGTGAGATTCAATGCTGCTCATTATCACTACCTCAAGGACAATTAGGGAGATGCAACAAATGCTGGTGTAGCGGATGATCCCATGAACAGAATTTTTAAAATCCATTCGGAACTAAAAAAAAATCTCATGATTCTGGGCTGAGAAACCTTGATACGCAAAAATATAAGATAAAGAGAGAGGGAGAGCATTTTGCTTAATACCTTTTGTTTTTCAGGATCCGTGGTACAAACTACAAAAGCCCTCATGGAATTCCAATTGACTTGCTGGATCGATTGGTAATCATCTCAACATCACCCTACAATGAGAAGGAAACAAAACAGATCCTCAAGATCAGGTGAAGCGTTCAGTGTTAAGAAAAGCAAATGATGATCTTTGATTTTTTTTTAACTACTGTATAGCAGAATTGTAGCAATTGGGTTTGAGATTGATGTCTTCCAGTGCAGTGAACATCCAATTGTGACCATTTCTAAAGAGATCCCTCAACAAAGGGAGGGTAATTAATTCACTGTATTATCCTGTGTCCCACACTGTTGTACCTTCTAGTAGCTCTCATCAAAATTGTTATAACTGACCTCAGCACCCCGGGCTAAGGAGGGACCATTTTCGCTTTGACTCACTTCATCGCAGCATTCAGATTCTCATGTTTGTTCCGCCATCCAATGAGATTGTGGCTGATGTATGACTTCAATAACTTGCTTTCATTCCTTATCCCTTAATAACCTTAGACCTAGCAAAAAAAATTAATATTAGATTTTAAATTTCTGGGAAAGTTAGTACCTACTGTTTTGGCAGGAGAGAGTGAGGAAGTGTTTCCTAAATCCTCTCTTGATTGGATGACTTTGATTTTAAAGTTATGTTCCCCCTTCAAAGGCCCCTTGACTATTTTCCAGCAACTGTGTGTTTGCTTTACCCAAAAGAGCCTCAAAATCCAATCCTGAACAGCTGGAGGCAGGCATCAAGATTTAGGTAAGACCTGTCATGGCGTGAGTACGCCTTCATCCATCTGAATGGACATAGAGGATTGTAGCATTTGTGATTGTGTCATATACTAAGCACATTTGTTATTGATCTTTGCCCCATCGTGGGACATGATCCAAAGAATCTGGGGAGCAAATAATGTACAGGGTGATGATGCAGAGCTTCTTATATTACTATCAGCTTCACCATGACCGTGATGAATTAATTACCTATTAAATCAGAGATGAGAATTTCTCTCTCCCAGGGTTGTGAGCCTTTTGAATTCTCCTCTTCAAAAGGCAGAGGAAACAGTCTTTGAATATTTTTAAGTTAGAGGTAGATAGATTCCTGATAAGCAAACGGATGAAATGTTATCAGATGTAGACGCAAATGCGAAGTAATCAAATGACCCGTGATCTTATTGAATGGAGGAGCAGGCTCAAGGAACTGATTGGCCTCCCCCTGCCCCTAGTTTGTGCGATTATAGTTCAGTTCCCACCTTCTTAATTGGCAGAGCAGGTTGCCTGGGAGAATAAATAATGAGCTTTGTCCTTGACTTTCCTTAGGCTGTTGCGCATCCTCTGTCCACTCGGTGTAGCTCAGCAAAGTTCTGTAACTCACCATCTGAGTAACAGCAGACACTGCCTATCTATATATGTCTGCTTTTTTTTTGTAGGACAATGGAACTGGCAGTGAGGGAAATATATTTACTGAGCACAGCCGCGTTTCTCTGTATTAATAATCTGTTAAATGTCACCCCTTCCCCAACCTGATGTATAGGTGTGAAGAGGAGGATGTGGAGATGAGTGAGGATGCATACACTGTTCTAACACGGATCGGCTTAGAAACATCACTTCGGTATTCCATCCAGCTGATTACTGCTGCTAACCTTGTCTGCAAAAAACGGAAGGTAAACAGTGAACAGGCGCACTTCCTAAAAGTTCTTGACCACGTTTTTATCTTTCTTTGTAGCTTCCTGCATGCAGTGAAAGGTGTAGGCTGTGGGAAATGTTGCACTCTCCCCTTTTGGGGACCTGGTGGGCACTTCTGGGTCAGGTAGAAACTAACAGTTACAAAGGAATGCAACTGTGATCTTTACAAAGGAATGCAACTGTGATCTATACACAGACACACACACAAGTACAGCCAGACAGGTGCGCACACACAGACATAGACAGGCTGGCGTGGGCGGGCAAAGGCAGGTAGACAGGCAGGCGTGTGCACACAGATAGATAGGCACACAGATAGGCAGTGCACGCACAGGCGCCTCTCAAGCGCAGAAGAAATCCCTTTTTATTGTGATATTATTCCATTTCACTCAGTATTTCTCCTGTTACCTCACTGACATTGTAGGGTGGTAAGAGATCTCAAAATTCATCTCCGTTGGGCTGTGTAGACAACAGAAAGAAGTATTTTGCTTCATCCATGTAAAATAGTTCTTCTCAAATGTTTTTTTTCACTGGAACTCCATTTAAAGGCTTGAAATTGTTGTGAACCCTCTGTGAACATTGCAAGAGGAGACCTAGCTTGGCCAGGGTGGGGGGAGGTGGTGGGAGGTCAGTCCTTGCTGCGTTAGGACTTGTTACCTCGCTTGGTATCTGTATTCTCACTTTGCGAACTTCTGGAGCAGATAGACTTGTTTCCAGAGACCAAAAAAAAAATCATACGTCTCTATCTTATCTAATGCCTGAAACTGATTTCTGTCTCAATTTAGTTCCGGTAGCCATTTATCTCCTGTTTTGTTTGCACCAGGGAACAGAGGTACAAGTGGATGACATTAAGCGGGTTTACTCCCTCTTCCTGGATGAGTCACGCTCAACACAGTACATGAAAGAGTATCAAGATGCCTTCATGTTCAATGAAATGAGTGAGTTCAGTTCAACAGCAATTTATTAATAAGTGAAATCTTGGCTGTCACAATATGACCAGAAGCTGTGGACTACAGTAGCAGTCACCCATATCCTCTCCATTGAGGTACAGAACAGAATACCAGAGTTTGGCTGATGGAATATAAAGTGAAGAAGTGAAGTTATACAGTTTTTGGTAGAAACAAATAGAAAGGCAGATTATTTCTTAAATGGTGAGATTTTGGAAAGTTTTAAAACCCATAGGGACCTGGATGTCCTTGCTCATGAGTCACTAAAAGCTAGCGTGCAGATGTGGCAAGCAAATAATATATTGGTCTCCATCATAACTCGAGTAAAGCTGCGGTTTTACAGAGAATTGGTGAGACTTCACCTAAAGTATTTTGTATGGTTTTGATCTCCTTATCCAAGGAGGGGTGTACTTGCCATAGAAGAAGTGCAGTAGGGGTTTACCAGACTAAAACCGAGGATGGCAGAGTTGTCCTGTCGGGAGATACTGAAGAAACTGGCCTGTATTCTCCAGCTTTTAGAAGAATGAGAGGTGATCTTACTGAAACTTAGCGAATTCTTACAGGGCCTGAGAGGGTGGATACAAATAAGATGTTTCCCATGGCTGGTGACTCCAGAACCAGGGCACAATCTCTAAATAAAGGATAAATCACTTGTGACTGAGGAGGAATTTCTTGACTAAAGGTGGTGAATTTTTGGGAACCTGTAACCTAGAGGGCTGTGGAGGCTCTGTAATTGAGCATACTCAGGACAGAAATCGAGAGATTTCTAGATATTAATGTCATCAAGATACAAGGTTATAAAGCAGCTGTTCATAAACAACACCTTCCTTCAACAAAAAGATCACTTCAAGACACCTGTATGGAATAAGGAAGTGGTGGAGGCTGATACAATTACGACATTTACAAGGCATCTAGATGCATACATGCATAGGAAGGGTTTGAGGGAATATGGACCAAATGCTGGCAAATGGGACCAGATTAATTTAAGATATCTGGTTGACATGGACGAGTTGGACTGAAGGGTCTGTTACAGTGCTGTATAACACTATGACTCTATGACCACCTGGAAATATCCTCCCTCTGATCAATTACGGTATGATCTAGAGGATGTGCTGCATACTTGAATCATGCCCAGTGCTGACTATCACACAGACTACTGGCTCATTCACTCACAGCTGAACTTCCATTTCAAGCCTAAGCACAAGAATCGGTCTCAAGCCAGCCACCAAAGACATTTCAAATCAGAAACCCACAGGCATATCATGGAGAGATATAAATCTAGCAATCTTGCAGACCAGGCTGGAATACATTGCTCATACTGCTGATTCCACTCCAGCAAAACGGGCCACATCAAAGCTGTAGTATTGGATACTTCCACTGAGGCCCTAGGACTCAGCATCAAGAAGAACAGGGCTAGCTTCATGATAATGGCAAGGAAACACTAAGATCTGCTAGCAATAAGAAGGTCAGCATGCTTCAGCCAGCCAGGAGAAAGAGATCAACTCACATCAAGCATGCAGCACCTTCAACATAGCCTGGGGAACATCCAAAATGACTGCAGCGTCACTTGTGGAGAAAAGCCTCAAATGTGTGCTGATAATGCAAGTTTCCATGAAGCACTAAAATATGGGTGGACCAGTAGATCAAACCAAAGTCCCCATGAGAAGAATCAATGGCAGGATCACCAGTTGGAATACCAATGGGCCTGCTCCATCTGGTGAATGTTCCCGCATTGTTAAATGGTTGGGAAGCTCAGGACTTTGAGCCAGTGGTGATGAAAGGTTTCTAACCAAGGCAGGGTGGTTTTTCCCTGATGTTATTGCTCCTCTCCTTCATGGTATTGAGAGATGCTGTTGATGTAAGTTTGATGAGTTGCAGTGGAATTTGAACAGTAGCAGGAGCAGCAAACAAGCCAGTTGCCCTGATCTAAACAGTGTTGATCCTGTTGAGTGACTGTTGCATTCACACCAGTCTAACCACAGCTGTAAGTATTTCACTGAGAGTCTAAATTTCATTGGAGATTGTGGAAAGACTTTTCGATCTCAGGTTGTGAGACACTTGTTGCTGTATCCAGCATCTGCTTTGCTGTTAATATAAAAGCTAATGTGACTAGTCTAGTGAAAAATCCTGATCATCTCCATGATGGAGGTAGTGCTGGTGAAAATCCAAAGAAGTTTGTTGATTTTTGTCCCTTTTTTTTTAGGGAAACCGTCATTGCCTAGTATTTAAGGTAAACCTTGTACCAAGGTACTGGGGAAAGAGGGGTGTTTCCATTTCAGACATTGTGTTAGCAGAAAGCAATTATGATTAGATCAGATGCAGCACTGAAATTCCTCGAATCCCATTTCTATATCTTTCAGTTGAGGGGACCTTGAGGTGGTAGTGCTGCCATGTATTTCAGGGTGGTAATGGGCATGCTAACAACGCTGTCTTGGTAAGTTGTTGCAGGGTATCCTGATTAACCTGCCTGCCCTGTCTCACATGGAGAATGGCATCTGAGTGCAACAAGACATTGCACCCCAGAAAGTTAATATCTTCTAAAGGAATGGGGAAGAACTCAACAGGTGGATCTGGGGATCTGACAATAGTGTAAGACACTTGGTGTAATAATTTACAATCAGGAAGTCAGTTTGAGGATTCCTGACCATTGTTCATTTTCCTGTGCCTTCCTTTGACAGTTGCTTAGTAATTTAAAATCTAGATGGCGACCATGTTGTGTTGTTAATACTCTATCATCTTTATCTCCATTGTTTAGGAAACACTTTTACACATTTCATTTTATTCTTTTGCAGAAGGTGAATCGATGGACACCACTTGAACCTCACTGTCGTGAATGCTTGTAACAATTGAAAGCAGTGATGTTTGTTACAATGGAAACCTGATCATTTGTTGATTTGATGCATATTTTATGTTTTATCTTTTTCTGTAGTTTTTTTTGTATAATAAATTCTGAAAGATTTAAATTTTGCACTTAACTTTACCCATGTTTTGCTTCAAATACCTGTAGTCACTTGGTCACAATGATTCTGAAGTGATGGCTGGAACAGTGAAGAATCATGCTGTAGTGCACCAAGGGGCCGAAATGTGCCTATATGATCAGTACCAAATCCCCTGTCTCAGTGAGAGGGGATGTCAAAGCTTGCCTTGGTGGGCTACTGGCGCACAGGAACTTGCAACCCCTCTACTGTCTCATCAGAGAGTCCGCTGTAAACGTGTACATCTGGATAATGAGTATACCAGCTAATTAGCATGGTCTGTATTCTGAATACCACCCTGATGCTCTTTGGCTTGATTTGATATAGATGTGTCTCCACTAGAGCCCATTCCGTGCGTGCAATGATGCAGAGTTTTCAGTTCCTGCTCTCAAGGTGCTCAGTGAGTTATGTTGGACTGTTCAAATAATATTTAATAGTATTCCAAGATGTCATAGTCCTGTGTTACCCAACAATGTGCAAACAGCCAGTTAAAAGAGCTAAGTATCATGTAATTTAAAATTTATTTTACTTCACATTGTCAGTTTTGGTAATATTTCCTTGATCTGTGTTGGGCAGTCAGTTCTATGATTTATATAACTTTCTCACATTCTGTACTTCCAGGTGAGGTGCAGCACAGGTTGGATGATGACAGAGTCCTTTTACACTGGTTCATTAGGTCTCATGGACAAGATCGATCAGGTGTTTATGCAGAGTGAAGGCCCTCTATACTGTCCAAACAGCCTCCGATGCCAGCCGTCGTTGCAGCAAGGAAATTGCATTCACGTGGCACCACATTCAGGAAACTACACTCATTTCATGTAGAACCTTGCAAACCAGTGTCTTCCCTCTCTTTCAGTGTAGAATTGTTTCAGCCCCAGGTTCATTAGGTGAGCGGACCATAATTTAACCCACTACCTAAATGAAGGAATAATTAACTGTAGCCAACTCCACTGGTTTGAGTTTAAGACCCTTTATTTTTAAACAGTTGGTATTTTGAAGTGAAACATTGCTTTATGGTGCTGTTGTTCTGCTGCATTGGAGACAAAGGGGCAGTGGTCATGGGGTCAGGAGGGGGAAAATACCACCATCCCAATTACAAAATACTCAAAACAACTTTGGGTGAGCCAGGAGGAATTTGTCAAGGGTTTAAAAACTAAACCAAAATGTCTGATTTTTCAGCTGAAAGACCATATTCCTTTCCTCACTTTGTGGATTGGTGACTTCCTCTCTCTCTCTTTCATTGTCTTCCCCCTCCTACCACACCAAATCCAAAACTGCTTCCTTTATTTCATGGTAGCTATTAAGTTGTTTCTAAAACAGCCGTCCTTGGCGTGTCAGTGGGAGTTCAATCTATAACACTACTTGAGTGAAACATTTTTTTAAGATTTGCAGGACTTTGAATGTCAAATGTGTAGCACTTTACTTTTAATTTCAGCTTAGTGCTCCTCTGAAGTGGGTGAGGACAGGAAGAAACAGGAACTTCTTTAGGATGTCGCAAGAAGCCAGCTCTGACACCCAGAAGGAAACCCCAAATGAGTAAAAATGCAGCAGAGGAAGGTACAACAGTGATAAGAAGAGAGGTGATGGGTGTTGAAGAGGCGTGGCTCACAACGACATTCTCCGGGCACTGCAGAAGTCTGGTTTAATGCTCTGCACTGTGCAGTCAGTGTAATCCATTTTACAGAGGTTACATTCACAGCTGACCGCCACAGGGTAGGTGTAGGTGGAATCGACGCCTAAGGGGCAACCTGGCAGCTTGATGGTCTCGTATTGAATCTCCTTGTAAGTGCACACATGCTGGTAAACTGACAGGAGAGGGCTCTTATACACTGATTCCTGCAAGCAGAAGAATACAATTCAATTACAGGTGTTTCAAATGTTTTCCCTAGGCGGAATTGGTGAGAAAGTTTCTTAATTTAAATCTCTTATTCCCAAACTTGATACAATCTTAGACTCTATCTACCAGCACTTCCTGTAATGTATACCAGTGGAAATATAAGCTTGATCATAAGACACATGAGCTGGCCTTCGAGAATGCTCTGCTATTCATTGAAATCATGGCTGCACTGATAACTTTCCTGCCTTTTCCCTATAACTCTTGATTCCCTTACTGAGTAAAATTCCATTTCGGCCTTGATTTATATTAATGGCACAGCTTCTACAGCCTTCTGTGGTAAAGAATTCCACAGATTAACTACCCTGTTAGAGAAGATATTCCTCCTCACCTCTGCCTTAAATGTGTGACGCCTTTTTATTCTGAGTATGCCCTCTGGTCCTGGACTCCACCCACTGCCACCCTATCCCTGTAATGCTGTGTTTTCCATGGCCAATCCACCTAACCTGCACAGCTTTGGGCTGTGGGACGAAACCGGAGCACCCAGAGGAAACTCATGCAGACACAGGGAGAATATGCAAATTCCACACAGACAGTCGCCCAAGAGTGGAATTGAACCTGGGTCCCTCATGTGAGGCAGCAGTGCTAACCACTACCTTGTATAGTTTCAACAACCCCCACCTTTTATACTGTATTCTCTCTGACATAAAGGCCAACGTTCTGTTTGCCTTCCATATTACCCCTTATTGTTCGGGTTTTTACATGTGGTGTGAATAAGCTTTAGCTAATGGTATTTCAGTTCAAATGTTACCTGCTACTGATGTTTGGAGCCCTAAAGTCAGTGAATTTTCACCATAGCCATATTTGAAATGAGCCTTCCTTTAGATTTCATGGAATTACTTCTCACACCAAGAGACTCATCATGTATGCATGTGGCAGCTCCTTATAGTCGAGTACACCCCATGTCCTGACTCTTCCCCATAACCCTGCAATTTCTCCCAGTCAAGTATTTAACCAATCCCATGTTGAATCTGCTCTGCCATCCTTTCATCATGCAGCGATCTGCATTCTCCTCTGTACAGGTTAGATAGGAGTTTCTTGAACTTTTTCCCAATGTGACTGTATTTTGAGGCTTAAAAATTATCACAACCCTCTCCAAAAACGTAGTGGGTGTGAGAAGACTGGAGAGCAGGCAAAAGACCTGAAAGAGATCAAGGGACAGAGCTCTGTGGTGGGTATTGCAGCCTGTGAACTTATGACCCCATATTTCAGCTCGCACCGCACTTTACAAATTCCTGGATTAGGGCTTCAGGTGTTGGACTCAACTTAAAGGCATTTACGGAGTTCTTTCTTAACTGCCGTAGTTCACCCTACTTTCCAAACCTGAGCTTCCAACTTTTGTGTGAGGTTCTGTTTTTGGCAGTGACCCTGTCCTGGGCGTGTCAACACATCATTTGACCTATGATCGGTGATTCTTGACCTGTTTCCATCTGATGCCCACCTCTTGGCCATTTCCAGCAAAAATCATTTGGATATCAGTCAAGAACAAATTAATCTTAGGCTTCTCTTCAATTAGCCAATAGTACAACTACCTCGGGTACCATCAAGTCCATTTAATGTATCCAGTTGACCCTGTCAAATTCAGTGTCAAGTCAGACAGAGATTTTCCCCAAGTGCCTTCATTTAGCTGGTGTGTCATCGGTCTCCATCCTGCTTTGTTTTTTGTTCACTCATTCACACCATGTCTGTGTCACAGGCTAGGCCAACGTATATTGCCCACCCCTAATTGCCCACAGAGCAGTTCATCATCAACCGCATTGATGTGGGTCTGGAGTCATGTAGGCCGGACAATGGAAAGGACAGCGGTTCCATATGGGTCTTTCTCAGCAATTGATAATAGTTTAATGGTCACCATTAAGCTCTTAATTTAAATTCCACCACCTGCCATTGGCAGGATTTGAACCCAGGTCCTAAGAACCCAGTTCTAATGAAGAGTTATCTAGGCTCAAAACATTAAAACTGTCAGATCCTCTGTGCTTTCCAGTGTTTTTTTTTGTTTTCCAATGAACATTACCTGGATCTCTGGATGAACAACCTGGTGATAACACCACGAGGCATCACCTCCACAAGCTCCTTGTTGACTCATCAACCAGTCTCAACGACCCCAGGGAGGTTTGGAGAAAGATTGTTTGCTGTTTCTGATCCTGAATTTAACTGGTAATCTTGTGCTGCTTCTGGAGATTTGAGCTAGGACAGGATCCCCAGTGATTCCTCCCAAGGTGAAACAGCCTTCTGCACTTAAATGATGTATATTAGGAACGACCACTTGCATGAAACTACTGGGAAGCCTCCCGACCAATGGGGATCAGTGGAACTGGCAGAATATGTGAAGATGGTGAATCTAATGATGGCAGGTCACCCTGTTCGGACACACACACACACACACTCCTCTCTTCTCCCCACCACTCGCCCTAATATTACCTTGGTTGGACAGTAACCACTGCATACAGTAGTAGTTAGGGCCACACAAATGGGGCATTCATCCTTCTCAGCAGAGATTGTCATGTTGGTCGGGTGACAGAGGTGTCTGCTTTGGACAAAGGCGAAGGACAGTGCAAGGAGGAATATCTGAGACCACCACATACTGTAAAAGAGAGACGTTATTCCACACTGAGAGTACATTTTCAGCCTGTAAGTTATACCATTTGATCAAGGTGGGGTAGGGGAGGTACTTTCCAGACGAGCTGACATGGAATCTTCTTCCTTACCATGGGGAAAGCAGTCTCCACGTCATTCCAGATGGGAATGGGAGGAGATTGTTCAGCCTCTTCTGCCATTCAGCAACAAAAGCACAGCAATCCATACCTATTACAATTGATTTGTCAGTGGCTTGTAGCTATCTTTATTCATCATGCAGCACAATGAAAGGAGGCCCCTCAGCCCATCCAGTCTGCACTGACCTAGCTACACTAATCCCACTTTCCCGCATTAGGTCCATAGCCTTGAATGTTACGACATTTTCAAGTGCCCTTCCACGTATTTTTCAAAGGTTGAGAGGTTTCAGGCAGTAGATTCCTGAACCCCATCACTCTCTGGGTGAAAACAAATTCCTTCAAATGCCCTCCACTGCTGTTCATGTTAAAATTGTAAGCCCTCATTAGTGACCTTTCAACTAAGAAGAACAGCTGCTTCCTATCCACCTTGTCCATGCCCCTCATAATCTTATACACCTCCATCAGGTCCTTTCTCAGTCTTCTTTGCTCTAAAGAAAATAACCCGGTTCATTTGGTCTCCGTTCATTGTTAAACTGTTCGATACTACAGTGTGGTGACCAAAACTATGCACAGTACTCCTAGCCTAACCAAAGTCCTGCTCCAATATAATCCCACCCCTGCTCTTATAATCTATGTCACTGCTGATAAAGTGTCCTATATGTTTTCTTAACCACCCTATCAATCTGTCCTGCCATCTTCAGAAATTTGGATAAGCAGTACAAGATCCCTCTGTAGCTCTGAGCTTCCTAGTGTCCTGCCATTCATTGTCTTGTAACTTCTTCCAAAGTGTATCACCTCAAACTTTTCAGAGTTAAATTCCATCTGACCAATCCACTGATAACTTCCTGTAGCTGTTGATCTTCTTCCCTTGGCACCCTGGCAATCTTAATGTCATTTGCAACCATGTTCTCATCTGTATCATTTTTATATTTATATATATCATGAATAATAAAGGGACCCAGCACTGATCCCTGTGACCAGGCTGGTCACACAAACAGCCTTCTACCACCACCCTCTGTCTCCTACCACAAAGCCAATTTTGGATCCATCTTACCAGATTACCCTGGATTCCACGTGCTTTTACTTTCTTAATCAGTCTCCAATGCAGGATCTTGTCAAATGCTTTCTGAAATCCATACAAACTACATCAACTGCACCAGCATCATGTACACGCCTGCTGATCACCTCAAAAAATTAAATCAAATTAGTTAATCATGACCTGAAAACAGTAAGGACTACAGATGCTGGAAGCCAGAGTCAATAGATGTGAAACAAGAAAAGCACAGCAGGTCAGACAGCATTCGAGGAGCAGGAGACTCAACACTTCAGGCCGAAACCCTTTGTCAGGGCTGGGGAAGGGGAAGGGGAGAGGAGCCCAGATGTAAATAAATAGAGGGAGGGGGTGGGGCTGGGGGAAGGGTAGGTGGGATGGTGATAGGTGGATGCAGGTAGGGGGTTATTGGGATTAGTCAGTGGGAAGATGGACAGGTTAGGTCAGGTCAGGAAGGCAAGGAGGAGGAGGGGGGAGCGCTGGATGTGGGATTAAGGCTGGCGGTGGAGGGATTTTGAAGCTGGTGAGGTCAATATTGAGACCATTGGGCTCTAAGCTCCCAAGGCGAAATATCAGGTGTTTTTCCTCCAGTTTATGTTTGGCCTCACTCTGATAGTGGAGGAGGCCAAGGATGGACATGTCACCAGGGAGTGGAAGGGAATTAAAGTGGATGGCAACCATAAGGTCAGGTTGGTTGATATGTGCAGCATGCAGATGCTCTGCGATCCAGTCCCCAAGTCTGTGTTTGGACTCCCT
Organism: Rhincodon typus; assembly: GCF_021869965.1. Taxonomy (NCBI): domain Eukaryota; kingdom Metazoa; phylum Chordata; class Chondrichthyes; order Orectolobiformes; family Rhincodontidae; genus Rhincodon; species Rhincodon typus. Next base: position 15,491,039 of record NC_063368.1, read on the forward strand.
GATATAGAGGAGACCACATCAGGGGCAATGGATACAATAGATCAGGTTGGCTGAAGTGCAGGTGAATCTCTGCCAGATCTGGAAGGATTGTTTGGGACCTTGGACAGAGGAGAGAGGGGAGGTGTAAGGGCAGGCATGGCACCTCTTGCAGTTGCAGGGAAAGGTACCAGGTGTGGTAGAGAAATTGGTTGGGAGTGTAGAGCTGATGAGGAAGTCACGGAATGAACGCTCCCTGTGGAATGCGTACAGAGGTTGGGAAGGAAATATCTTTTTGGTCATGGGGTGTGATTATAGGTGGTGTAAATGTCGGAGGATGACGCGTTGGATTCAGAGGTTGGTGGGGTGGTATGTGAGGACTAAGGGGACTCTATCCTTATTGTTGCTGGGGGAAGGGGGTTTGAGGACACAAGTGTGGGAAATGGAGGAGATACAGTTAAGGGCATCCTTAATCATGACTTCCTTCTGATAAATCCATACTGATTAAACCTTGACCCTCCAAGTGGAGAGTAATTATCTCCATAGAATCATACAGCTCAGAAACAGACCCTTTGGTCCAACCAGTCCTCAGCGACCATAATCCCAAATGAAACTAGTCCCACCTGCCTGCGCTTGGCCCACATTCCTCCAAACATTTCCTATTCATGTACTTTTCTAAATGTCTTTTAAACGTCATAACTGCACCCGCATCAACTCATTCCACACATAAACAATCCTCTGTGTAAAAAAAAATTGCCCCTCATGTCTTTTTAAAATCTTCTCCTTTCACCTTAAAAGTATGCCCCGTAGTCTTGAAATCCCCCGCCCTTAGGAAAAGACACCTACCATTCACCTTATCTATATCCCTCATTATTTTCTAAACCTCTGTAAGATTACCCTTAACCTCCTACACTCCAGTGAAAAAAGCCCCAGCCTATCCAGCCTCTCCCTATCACTCAAACCCTCCATTCCCAGCAACATGTGGTAAATCGCTTCTGAGCCCTCTCCAGATTAATAATATCCTTCCTATAACAGGGGAACCAGAATTGGACACAGTACTCCAGAAGAGGCCTCACCAACATCTTGTACAACCTCAACATCATGTCCCAACTCCTCTAATCAAAGATCTGAGCAATGAAGGCAAGCGTGCTAAACGCCTTCTTAACCAACTTATATACATGTGACGCATATTTCAAAGAATAATGTACCTGACCACCTAGGTCTCTGTGTTCTATAAGATTGTCCAAGGCCCTATTTTAATTGTATAAGCTTTGTCTTTGTTTGTTTTACCAAAATGCAATACCTCGCATTTATTCAAATTAAACTCTATTTGCCACTCTTCAGCCTATTGATCCAATTGATCAAGATCTGTTTGAAGAAGGTAATCTAAGATTATAATGTCCACTGTACCACCAAGCTTGGTGTCATCAGCAAACTTACTAACCAGGCTTTCTATATTCTCAACTAAACCATTGATATAAATGATAAACAAAAGTGGACCCAGAATAGGCCTCCAGTCTGACAAACAACACTCCACCATCACTCTCTGTCTCATGCCGTCACACCAATTTTGTATCCAATTGGCAAGCTCACCCTGAATGCCATGCGATCGAACTTTACTAATTAGCCTATCATGTGAAACCTTGTCAAAGGCTTTTCTAAAGTCCAAGTAAATAATGTCCTCTGCTCTGCCCTTATCAATCTTCCTGGTTACTTCCTCAAAAATGCTTAATTAAGTTTGTGAGACACGATTTCCCATGCGCAAAACCATGCTGACTCTATATCTTTCAGAATCACTTCCAATAATGTACCCACCACTGAAGTCAGACTCTCAGGTCTATCGTTCCCAGGCTTCTCCTTACGTCCCTTCTTAAACAAAGGCACAACATTAGCCACTCTCCAATCATTCGGCACCTCACCCGTAGTTATAGATGATACAAATATTTCTGCAATTTCCTCCCTAACTTCCCACAAAATCCTGCGATATATAGTAGATCAGATCCCAGAGATTTATCCAGCTTTATATTTTCTAAGACCTCCAGCACTTCCTCTTCTGTCATGTGAACGGTTTTCAAAACATCAATGTTTATTTCCCTTGAGTTCTCTAGACTTTATTTCCTTCTCCACAGAAAAAACTGATGCAAAATATTCATTTAATATCTCTCCCATCTCCTGAGGTTCAACACAGAGATGACCTCATTGATCTTTAAGGGGCCCTACCTTCTCTGTAGTTGCTGTCTTGCTCTTAATGTACTTGTAAATTCTCTTTGGATTATCTGTAATCTTATTTGCCAATCCTCCCTTTGCTTTCCTGATCTCCCTCTTAAGAGTGCTCCTAGACTCTTTATACTGTTCAAGAGATTCATTTGAACCCAGTTGTTTATATCTAATATATGATTCTTTTTATTCTTGACTAGATCCTCAGTATCTTTATTCATCTATTGTTCTCTAATCCCTCCAGCATTACCTTTCACTCTAAGAGGAACATAATGACTTGGAACTCGTTATCACATTTTTGAAAGCCTCCCATTTATCTGCGAACAATGTACTCCAATCAATTTTTGAATGTTCTTGTCTCGTACCATTAAAATTTGCCTTACTCCAATTAAAAACTTTAATTTTTATGGCAGGTTTATCCTTTTCCATAACTATTTTAAAACAAATAAAATTATGATCACTAGACCAAAAGTGTTCCCCATTATCACTTCAGTCACTAGCTCTGCCTTATTACCCAAGAGAAGGTCAAGTTTTGCTCCTTCTCTAGTAGGAGCATCCCCATATCAATAAACTTCTTGAACACATTTAACAAATTCTTCACCATCCAAACCTTTAACACTATAAACCTTTAACAGTCAATGTTTGGAAAATTAAAATCACCTCCTATTACAAGCTTATTATTCTTACATACATCTGAGGTCTCTCGACATATTTGTTCCTCAATTTCTCTCTGACTATTGGGGGTCTATAGTACAATCCCATCAAGGTGATCATTCCCTCTTTATTTCTAATTTCAACCTATATATTTTCACTGGACGATTTTTCAGAAATATCTTCTCTAGTTACACCAGTAATGTTACTGTAATAGCTATGACATCCCAAACCTCACCCGTAAGACCCCTTGTATTGAAATAAATGCAATTTAAATCTTCAAAGTTACTTCGTTATCTGATTGCTCCTGTCTATCTTTTCTAATGAACTTATTCTTTTCAGATTCGATACCATTCTCATCTACCTTTCAAATGACTCTGTTACTTAGGATCCCGCTACCCCTTCTCCCTAGTAGTTTACAGACTCCCTTAATAGAATTAGCAAGTTTTCAGAATTTTCTTCAGGAGTTTCCCACCAACTGATGAGACTCACAGGTCTATAATTCTCTTGTTTATCCACACCACTCATTTTGTAAGGTGAAACTACATTAGCTCTCCTCCAGTCCTTTGGCACCTCTCCTGTGGTCAGACAGGAATTAAAATTTTGGGTTAGAACCCTTGTCTCCTGCAGCAGTCTGGGATACAAGTCATCTGCACCTGGGGATTTGTCCACTTTTAAGCCACCAATACCCCTCCTCACTCCCCACTCTGACTCTCCCTCACTATTTAAAACTTTGGCAAATGATGGAAACCAGATAATATATGTTACTAAAAGCAAAATACTGCAAATGCTAAAAATCTGGAACAAAAACAGGAATTGCTGGAGAAACTCAGCAGGTCCTGGCAGCATCTGCAGACCAAGTTGTTCTTCTATGTGCGATCTCTGGGTTCTTATAAAACTGAAAACCCAAAATGCTGGAAATCACAGCAGGTCAGGCAGTATCAGAGCTGAAGGGTCATCTAACCTCAATATTAGCTTGCTCCCTCTTCATGGATGCCTCCTGACCTGCTGTGATCTCCACCACTTTTTGTTTCCAGAACAAATTCCAGCATCTGCAGTAATTTCGTCCTGTCTTATAATTAAAACTTGGCTTCGGCTACTTTTCCTGTTTTCACTTGAAAATGAAAATCAGCCTGCTTCCTCCCATTCCCTCCACCATCCAAACATTCCCTGCTGCAGGGATACAAACTGAGTCTTGACCATCAACATGCTGCAGTCCAACAATGGATCATGATTCTTACCTGGATTCTTACCTGCTCTGGAAGAAGTTGCACAATGCTTTTGTTCTCGTCTTTTTATACAAACATTTTTCCGTGATGACCATCTCCCTAGGATTAGCCCCCAAGGTTACCAGACAGGCTTGACCTGATATTTGCAATGAATCAGACACGTTGACCTTTTCTTTCCTCTCTTGATCACAGTGTTCCATTGCAGGCTTTGAAGGTGCATATCCAAATTGTGGTTACTTGCATTGATATAGCACCTGTATGTCCCCTGAAGGCAATTTGCAAGGGTTGTGCTTTGCCAACTTTGTTCATCAAGCATTGTAAGTGAAATGGAGATGGCTGATCCAAAGAATTGCATTTTAAGGGCTGTCTTAAAGGAGAAAAGAGAGTTTTGGGCACAAGAGTACAAGCTATAAAGAGAGGCTGGATAAGCTCAGGCCGTTGACTTTGGAGCAGAGAAACCTGAAGGGGGACCTGATGGAGGTGTGTCACATTATGAGAGGCATGGACAGAGTGAATAGAAAGCAGCTGTTCCCCTTTGTTGAAGGGTCAATAACATAATTTAAAAGTGAAAGGCTGGAGGTTTAGAGGAGATTAGAGGAAAATTGTTTTCACTCAGTAGATGTTGGTAGACAGGAATCTGCAGCCTGGGAGGGTAATAGAGATGGGAAACCTCAAACTTTTAAAAAGTACTTGGATATCTACTTGAAGTGCCATAACATTCAAGGCTATGGGCCTAGTGCAGGAAATTGGGACTAGTGTAGGCAGTGGTGTATTTTTTTGCTGGTACAGACCCAATGGACTGAAGGTCCTCTTCTGTACTGTATGATTCTATGATAAGAAATAGAAACAGGTTTAGACTATTTGGTCCAACAAGCTCCCCATTCTCTTTCATCATGGCTGTTCCTAGCCTTTGACTCCACAATCTTACCTGCTCCCAAATCTGTTGAATCATGGATCAAAATAATCTGTCTTTCCCAGTCTTAAGTATAGGCCATGCTAAATTGCCTATAGTGCCCAGGGATGTGCAGGTTAGGTGGATTGGCCATGGGCAATGTTCTAGGATTGAGAATTCCAAAGATTCACAACTCTTCAGTGATTTCCATTCATTTCAGACCCAAATGGTCCTGTGGGGTCTCTGTAATTGAAGAGTGTGCAGGCAAGAGACAAATTGAAAAATGGGGACTGTCTGTGCTCTGCACTGGAACTCTGAGATCTCAGAGGCATGTATAGCTGAAATAAGCTACAGTATTAGGGAGATGCAAAGAGGGATTTGAAATCATGCATTAGACTTTCTTAAATGGAGTTGTGGCCAGACTGTCAAATAGTGGGGAGTGTGAACAATTGTTTCTTTACATGATTAGGCCATTTTCAGAGTCTGGTCTGCTACGGTCTCTGACCTTGAGTATTTCACATTAAAGACTGATTATGCCGGAGTTGTAGAGGCTTAAGTACAGTTGAAACAGTTCAGTTTTTAAGACATTTTTTTCAAAACAATGGTTCTGAGTAATTAATGAGATTGCAATAAATAATAATGGTGTAATTGGCAGAACTGTAATATAATAATAGGTTAGTGATGGGGCAAATGCATCAGCTCAGGGGAGCTTTACTCTGTATCTAACCCTGTGCTGTTCCTGTCCTGCAAGTGTTTGATGGAGACAGTGTAGAAGGAGTTTCTCTCTGTATCTAACCCCGTGCTGTCCCTGTCCTGTGAGTGTTTGATGGGGACAGTGTAGAAGGAGTTTCTCTCTGTATCTAACCCCGTGCTGTCCCTGTCCTGTGAGTGTTTGATGGGGACAGTGTAGAAGGAGCTTCACTCTGTATCTAATCCTGTGCTCTCCCCATCCTGCGAGTGTTTGGGGACAGTGTGGAGGAAGCTTTATTCTGCATTTAGCCCTATGCTGTACCTGTCCTGGAAGTTTTTGATGGGGATTGTGTGAAGGGAGTTTTATTCTCACTCTGTGCTAGTCCTGTTCTGTGAGTGTTTCAAGGGGCAGTGAAGAGGGAACTTTACCCGGAATTTAATCCGTGTAAAAACAGCAGACAGCACTCTCAGGTCAAGCAGCATCATAGGAGCAGGAAGGCTGACGTTTCGGGCCTAGACCCTTCATCGGAAATGGGGGAGGGGAAGGGGGTTCTGAAATAAATAGGGAGAGAGGGGGAGGCGGATAGAAGATGGATAGAGGAGAAGATAGGTGGAGAGGAAACAGACAGATCGAAGAGGTGGGGATAGAACCAGTAAAGGTGAGTGTAGGTGGGGAGTTAGGGAGGGGATAGATCAGTCCAGGGAGGACGGACAGGTCAAGGGGGCGGGATGAGGTTAGTAGGTAGGAGATGGGGGTGTGGCTTGAGGGTGGGAGGAGGGGATAGGTGGGAGGAAGAACAGGTTAGGGAGGCGGGGACGAGCTGGGCTGGTTTTGGGATGCGGTAGGGGGAGGGGAGATTTTGAAGCTACATGGAACAATCCCTCTTCCGTACCTACACTGGCCCTAAACCCCACCTCTTCCTCCGTTACATTGATAACTGTATCGGCGCCACCTCATGCTCCCACGAGGAGCTCGAACAGTTCATCCACTTCACCAACACCTTCCACCCCAAACTTAAGTTCACCTGGACCATCTCTAACACCTCTCTCACCTTCCTGGACCTCTCTGTCTCCATCTCGGGCAACCACCTAGAAACCGATATCCATTTCAAGCCCACCGACTCCCACAGCTACCTAGAATACACCTCCTCCCACCCACCTTCCTGCAAAAATGCCATCCCCTATTCCCAATTCCTTCGCCTCCGCCGCATCTGCTCCCAGGATGAGGCATTCCACTCCCGTACATCTCAGATGTCCTCGTTTTTCAAGGACTGCAACTTCCCCCCCTCAGTGGTTGAGAACGCCTTCCACCGTGTCTCTCACATTTCCCGCAACTCATCCCTCACACCCCGTCCCTGCAATAAGAACCAAAAAAGAATCCCCCTCGTCCTCACGTACCACCCCACCAACCTCCAGATCCAACGCATCATCCTCCGACACTTCCGCCATCTGCAATCTGACCCCACCACCAAAGACATTTTTCCATCCCCACCCTTATCTGCTTTCTGGAGGGACCACTCTCTCCGTGACTCCCTTGTCCGCTCCACACTTCCCTCCAGCCCCACCACACCCGGCACTTTTCCCTGCAACCGCAGGAAGTGCTACACCTGCCCCCATACCTCCTCCCTCACCCCCATCCCAGGCCCCAAGAAGACTTTCCACATCAAGCAGATGTTCACCTGCACATCTGCCAATGTGGTATACTGCATCCGCTGTACCCGTTGTGGCTTCCTCTACATCGTGGAAACCAAGCGGAGGCTCGGGGACCGCTTTGCAGAACACCTACGCTTGGTTCGCAATAAACAACTGCACCTCCCAGTCGCGAACCATTTCAACTCCCCCTCCCACTCCTCAGACGACATGTCCTTCCTGGGCCTCCAGCAGTGCCACAACGATGCCACCCGAAGGTTGCAGGAACAGCAACACATATTCCGCTTGGGAACCCTGCAGCCCAATGGTATCAATGTGGATTTCACAAGCTTCAAAATCTCCCCTCTCGCTACCACATCCTAAAACCAGCCCAGCTCATCCCCGCCTCCCTAATCTGTTCTTCCTCCCACCTATCCCCTCCTCCCACCTCAAGCCACACCCCCATCTCCTACCTACTAACCTCATCCCGCCCCCTTGACCTGTCTGTCCTCCCTGGACTGACCTATCCCCTCCCTAACTCCCCACCTACACTCACCTTTACTGGCTCCATCCCCACCTCTTCGATCTGTCTGTCTCCTCTCCACCTATCCTCTCCTCTATCCATCTTCTATCCGCCTCCCCCTCTCTCCCTATTTATTTCAGAACCCCCTTCCCCTCCCCCATTTCTGAAGAAGGGTCTAGGCCCGAAACGTCAGCCTTCCTGCCCCTATGATGCTGCTTGGCCTGCTGTGTTCATCCAGCTCTGCACCTTATTGTCTGTGATTCTCCAGCATCTGCAGTTCCGACTATTACTCACTCTCAGGTCAGATTTGTTAAGGAAGTCAGATTTTCTTCTAATAAAGAGCACTAATGAACCAGGTGGGTTTTACAAAATAAGTACAGATACAAACAATGGATGATAATCGTTCTTGGAATCATATTGCATTCTCTACAGGAACTTTGTATAATACACACTCAAGTCCCTTCCTGCACATGTCTGCATGTGGTGGTACTGCAGGTTTCTAGCTACAAAACTCCACTGGTCACATGATCAGTTAAGGGTTAACTAGAGTCCAAATTATTGCTGAAGTTAAATTTCAATAATAAAGACAAGCAGCTAAAATGTTCAGTCTCTAACTTTAATCTAGCACCATTATTGCAATTAAACTGTCTAGTTTTGCTAATCTATGAGATGCCCTATTTCCTGCAAGGCTAGACAATTAAAGTGACTCGTTCAGTGATAGATTTACTGAAAAGCTGCCTGGATCAGGAGAATTTCCACACCCAATGATTTCTTTTGTAGCATCCTTGAGACTGTCTATTAATAACTTTGATCTCTCCTGTGTAAGGAAAGGAATCCAAAGTGAAAACTGCTGTTCGTGTTTAAGGTGCAAACTCAACCCACTCATGTTGAGAAATCAAATTTATAGACCAGGTATTCAAATATCAACTGCTTTAGTCCACAGCTCAATCCAGGAAATCTCAGAGAAAGTGAGATTGAGGGGTATGGCGTATATCAGACAATATTGTGGTACAGGCGAGATACAGGGTAAAGCTCCCTCTACACTGCCCATCAAATACTCCTTGGATAGGGACAGCATGGGGTTAAATACAGAGTAAAGCTCCCTCTACACTGTCCCCCTCTAACATTCCCGGGAGAGAGATAGCACCGGGTTAGATGCAGAGTAAAGCTCCTTCCACGCTGTCCCCATCAAACTCTTCCACGAGAGGCATAGCATGGGGTTAGATGCAGAGTAAAGCTCCGTCTACACTCTCCCTCATTAAATACTCTCAGGACGGGGACAGCACAGGGTTAGATACATATGTAGAATGGTGTAAGACAGAGTACATTACCCTTTACATTTCAATTTGGAAACGTAGTGTTGAGAGTATTACCATGGATTCAGAGAGCTCAGACCAGGATTTACAATCTCGTAGGGTTTCCATTGAGGTAGTAAACGATACAATGACCTTTCCTGAGTCATAATTTGCAGCCATGTTTTATAATAGTGTGGGGCTTGCTGCTTTTTATCACCATATTGAAACAGACCCCTGGTCAGTGAGCAAAACATAATTGTGCTTTGATTTGTTACCAGTGAGAGACAGCAATCATTGGCTGCAATAAATAAGGTTTTTTGTGAAGTACTTTCTTTTTAAAATTGATTATCTGTCTGGTTTTTTGGCAGGAGGAAAAGGATGACAGTTTTTGTGATTGAAGATTTTGTCCATTGATGCACCACAGGACTTGGTGCTGGGTCCCATGATGTTTGTTGTGGACATTAATGACCTAGACATGAATATAGGAGGTTTGACCAGTAAGTTCCTAGATGACATGAAAATGGATGGTGTGGTAAATAGCAAGGAAGAAACCTTCAGACGACAGGACAATATAGACAAGCTGGTCAGAACCATGGCAAAAAGAGTTTAATCCTGAAAATTATAAGGTGATGCATTTTGGGAGGACTAACAAGGCAAGGGAATACATTTTCCACTTTTTAGTATGAAAGACTATAATGTTTAACTTTCTAACTTTGTTTTCCTTACTTTTTTTCTTTGTACCTAAGAACCTTAGTAGCGAAGATGGCACCATAAGTGGCAACTTGTAAACTTTCACTCTACTTGTGAGTACATGTGACAATAAACCTAATTCAATTCAATTGGGATTGGATGGTAAGATCCTAGGATATACAAAGGATCAGAGGGAGCTTGATGTGCATGTCCACAGATCCTTGAAGGCAGTAGGACAGGGAGATGTGGTGATTAAGAAGGCATATGGGATATTTACCTTTATTAGTCAAAGCACTGCCTGCAAGAGCAGGGAGTTATGATGGAGCTGTATATAACATTTCCACAACTGGAGTACTGTGTGCAGATCTGTTTGCCACACCAAAGGAAGGCTGGATAGACGTTTACAAAATCATGAGGTGTATAAATAAAGTGAATGGCAGATGTCTTTTCCCTAGGGAGGGGGATTTCAAGAATTTTAAGGTGATAAGAGAAAGATTTAAAAAAGACGAGGGGCAAATTTTTTACATGGACATCATAGTTTGTGTGTGGAATGAACTTCCAAAGGAAATGGTGGATGCGGATACAGTTACAACATTTAAAAGACATTTGGATAAGTACACGAATAGGAAAGGTTTGGATGGATATGGGCCAAGTGCAGGCAGGTGGGACTAGTTTAGTTTGGGAACATGGTCGGTGTGGACTGGTTGGACCAAAAGGTCTGTTTCTGTGCTGTATGACTCGATGACTTTATGACTGGTGTGAATACAGTTGTGTAAAACTGTATTAGAGAGGGGTTGAATAAACTTCATTAATGGCTGTCCCTGTTCCCTACATCTAACAGTGGAAATCAAGAGGTGAAATGAGTCCAGGTAAACATAAGAGTGTCCATGATTGCTGCTTACATCATTTCTGCAAAATAAATGGAACTTACAGCCCAAGAAGTACGAAGCCATTGCCAAAGGATTTGTTGCTACTCTGTAATCAACTTATCTGTCCCAGTCAGTATTTCTCTTTCAAGCAGTAGCCCTAAAATAGATTGTATTTTCTTTTTCCATTCTTTGTTGGTATTTGGGCTTTGCTGGCAAGGCCAGCATTTTTATTATCTGGCGTGGGATTCTCTGGAGAAGGTGGCAGCGAGCTGCTGCCTTCTTGAACTGCAACCCCCTGGACTGTCGAGGGGTTATTCCAGAATTTTGACACAGACATTTGAAGCAAGGGCAATATAATTAGAAATCAAGATGGTGTATGGAGTGGGGACTTGCAGGCACCGGTGTTCCCATGCCACTCCCAGATGGTAGAGGTCACAGGTTTGAAAGGTGCCTTCAAAAGAGCCTCGGTGATTTGCTGCAGTGGGGTCTTGCAGATGGCATAATGGCTGCCACTGTGCACGGGTGGATTAAGGAGAGAATGTTTAAGGCCATTATCACCATTCTATTCGCAGGAACTAACTGTGCACAAATTGGCTTTGATACTTTTCTCCATCATAGCAGAGCCAACACTGCCTGCACATTCAGAACACACAAAGAGCAGCAGAAGACAGGATTGATAACTACATGCAGCCTGGCTACCTAATTCCAAAGGTAAAATAAATAAATCACACTGTAAACATCTCATCTTCTCAGTTTAATGAATCATTTCTGATCTGTTTTCTGTCCTCCCAATGCAGTGCTGTTGATCAATAATTTGTGGGCACACTGCTGTGGAGGTACAGTCATTAAGTATAAGGGTCGAGGCTGATAGATATTGATGGATATAGAGACTGTGCATGAATATGGCTTTGAGACAAATGATCAACCATGATCTAGTCAAATGGTGGATAACTGGCGATGGGCCAAATGGCTTACTCCTCCTGCTCTATTCCCTGTGTTGCCATGTTCCTACTGAAAGTTTGATCACTTAAAATGAAAACCCACAGAAATGTATTTGAAAAAGTAATGTTTATAAATATTTCAGTTATTTATGTCTCAATCTTCATGTATTGCTATGTGGCAGTATAACTAAAATGGCTGGCACAGAATGACTTATATGGAAGGGGTTTCTGAGGAAACTGACAAGAATCTATCACACGAGAGGGATACCATTAGGAATTGTCAACTCTGATTCAGGAAGGGAAGGGAATTGGTTGCAACTGAATAAAGTTCTTCAACATTATGAAGGGGTTTGATCAATGAGGAAAAACTATTTTCATTAGCAAGAGGATCAGTAATCAGAAAAGACCGGATTCATGGAGAAAAATTTCTTGTTGGTTGAGGTTCGGTAAATGAGAAATTATCCACGCAGCAAGTGCTTGTGATCTGTAACATGCTGCCTGCTTGAGAGGGCAGTGAGGCAGAGTCAATAGTAATTTTCAAAAAGGAATTGAATAAATAATTTTAAAAGGGTTTTTGTTAAGAAAAGGGGAAAAGCAGGAGAGTGGAACTAATTGGATAGCTCTTTCAGAGAGCTAGTACAGGGATGGGAGGCTGAATGGCCACCTTCTGTGATATATGATTCTATGTTTCAGATGCAGGTTTCCAAAATAATCTCCATTGCAAAATCTGAACTAATCACTCAGGGCTGAATTTTCTTTTTTTTTTGGAAGAGGAGGCACTACATTTTCCTTTTACATGATCACGGGCCGCTCATTCCCGTACGACATATATTCCGTCTTGTACATGTGAGGAACAGACAGGATCTCTGGGGTTGAGCCCTCCCGGGTCACCACCCAGGGGGCCTGCAGTTGGTAATAGAGGTCCTGTTTGCGCTTGACATCATTGGGCTGCTGGTACACATCCTGATATTGTGTCTTGAGTCCCCGATTTGGGACGGGCGGCAGACGCCTGGGGAGTGGAGGAATTCTGGTGGCTGATCGGAACACACTGGGGTCAATCATCGGGCCAGGACCACGGATGATCCTCTGGGCGTCTTTGGGCAGAGGATTCTCCTTCAGGCCGTGGCCCCAGGTCTTCGGATAGTCTTCCATCTCCCAGTACGTTGCTACGTCTTTCTTTGGAAAGCCTTCCAACTCCTCCCTGGAAAGGAAGAGGGTGGGTGGTGGAAGAAAACAGAAACATTGTTCAAGTCCCAAAGGTCAGGGAACTAGGAGAGAACTTGGGAGACAATCTGCAAAACCTTCAAATCTGGAATAAGCATTTAAGGACAAACTTGACGGAATCAGTTGGGAGACATTAATAAAAAAGCAGTTGCAACTGTAAGTTTGTACAGCACCTTTAACATAGTGAAATGCCTCATGAGTGTTAAAAAAGAAAATTTGACACCAAACCACAGAAAGAGATTTATGCTTTAAGGGCATCTTCAAGGAGAGATTTAGGGAATTCTTGAGATCATGGCCAATCTGGAAATCCTCATCTCCACTTTCCTGCCTTTCCCCCATAACCCTCGATTCCCTTACTGATTAGAAATTTGTCTATCTGAATCTTAAATATTCTTAACAACCCAACCTTGACAGCTTGTGTGGTAAAGCATTCCACAGATTCACAACCTTCAGAGAGAAGTAATTCCTCTTGAGCTCTGTCTTAAATGGGTGATCCCTTACTCTGAGATTATACCCTCTGGTCCTAGATTCTCCCACAAGGAAAAACAGTCTCTTAGCATCTACCCTGTCAAGCCATGCAAGAATCTTGTATGCTTCAATGAATCTTGTATGCTTCTTCCGAACTCCAATAACAGGCCTAACCTATTCAACCTCTTGGGAAAATCCACCATACCCAGTATCAGCCTAGTGAACCCTCTCTGAATTACCTCCAATACCAGTATATCTTTCCTTCGTTAAAGGGACCCAAATTATTCATAGTAATCCAGCTGTGATTTGATAGTACCTTGGCTAGTTTTAGTAAGACATCCGACCCCATTTTAAATCCTATTCCGTTTGAAATATAAGAGCCAACAATTCATTTGCCTTTCCTATTACCTGCTGAATTTGGATGCTGGCTTTTTATGATTCATGGACTAGAACCCCCAAATCTCTTTGTGCTGCAGCTTTCTCCATTTAAATAATTTTCAGCTCCTCTATTCTTCCTGCCGAAGTGCACAACCTTACACTTCCCTATATTATATTCCACCTGCCGAGTTTCAAATACTCCATGGTGACGTGACCGTTCCTCCTGCCTCACTGACCAATCCCCACCACTGCCTACCTACACTCACCTATCGCCATCCCACCTACCTTCCCCAGCACCCCCCACTATTTATTTCAGAGCTCCCTTGCCCCTCCCTCATTTCTGAAGAAGGGTCCTAACCCGAAACATCAGCTTTCCTGCTCCTCTGATGCTGCCTGGCCTGCTGTGTTCTTTCAAATACTCCATCATTCCTTCAGTTCTCTATGTTCTAGCGATCTCTCAGTAAACCTGTCTAGCACTGTCTCCTCCATTCTTGGATCAATCATTTGCCTCAGGGTCAGGTTTAGTTCCTAATACTCCTGTGCAGTGCCTTGGAGTGTTAGACGCACGAGTTAAATACAAGCATTTGTTGTTGAAACATGATGGGGGCAAGATCAGATCTCCATGTGGAAATATGAAATTTGACAAGTTGAAAATGTCGCAAGGGATAAACATACTTCTTAAAGGCCCTGAAATCCTTGTTAGTCGTGGTTAAATAAATGTCGTTGAGACGCAGAACATCTTTGTCTCGTACATAATACTCCTTACTGGTCAGGGCTGGATTCTCTGTACTGGCGATGATATTCTGTGAAACCAAGAAGTATTAGAGGTCATTGCGATTCTCGGCTACAGCCACTCAGAGCTCCCCAATACTGTGACAGTATGCGTGAGATAAATCTTGTAACATGCATAGGCAGCCATGAAGCATGCAAAGTCTAACTCAACCCAAGCCTAATCCCAAAGTCAGGACAGCAAGCTTAGGGAGCACTGCAAGAGAAGGGGCTCAGAAGAGTGAGCTGGGAAGGTGCTTTTAGGTCCAACATGTTTGAAGAAATTCCTTTGCAACACAGTAGCTTGATGGAGACACTGTAGTACGTATGCCTGGGTGACACCTGGGTCCATGTCAATGTCTGTGCAATGTTCTGGATGTGTATTTCTGAGTTTGCTTGTGTACGTATGTGCTCATTTTCATTGAGGGTGTGTGTCTGTGTGTGTGTGTATCCCCTGCATAAGGACTTGTGTCTCCATTTGCAGGGATGTCTGTCTTTATACCTTTGGTATGTCTGGGTGTCTTTATATATCTGTGCATCTACAATTCTCTTTGTTTACTTTTTCATGGGATTGTGGGCATTACTGGCAAGGGCAGCATTTATTGTCCATCGCTAATTGGTCTTGAACTGAGTGGCTTGCTAAGCCAATTCATAGGGGCAATTAAGAAATCTGGAGTCATTAGTTGTCATGGTCATCATTACTGAGATTGGTTTTCAATTCCAGATTTATTAATTGAATTTAAATGAGCAGATTTGAATCCATGTCCTCAGAGCATCGATTTGAGCCTGTGGATTACTAGTCCAGGGACTTTAGCACTATGTAGTTAAGGGAGGCAATGGCCTAGTGGTATTATTACTGAACTTTTAATCTAGAGACCCAGATAATGTTCTGGAGACCTAGGTTCAAATCCTGCCATGGCAGATGGTGGGATCTGAATTCAATTTTTTAAAAAAATCTGAATTAAGAGTCTAATGATTACCATGAATCCACTGTCAATTGTCTGGAAAATTCTCTTCTGGTTCACAAATGTCCTTTAGGGAAGGAAACTGCCATCCTTACCTGGTCTGGTCTCCACGTGACTCTAGACCCACAGCAACATGGTTGACTCTTAACTGCTCTCTGGACAATTAGGAATGGGCAATAAATGCTGGCCTAGCCAGTGATGCCCACATCCCATGAATGAACGAAAAAAAGTCCTCTGTTTGTGTGTGTGTATATATATAAAATATATGTATGTGTTGCTCATGTTACCGCCTGCTTGTTGTCCCTTTTGTATCACAGATCATGGTCAACTTATGAGATTATATTGATGCTATTAGCCATTTATCATTGCCCAAGGTCTAATGTGCTTTGTGGTCCTTACTTTAGATGGTCCATTTGTGTGATGGTTGGCCAGATTGAATGGCTGAGGCCCAGCCTTAAATGCAGTCTCCAGGGTTTGCGGGAGCCTCCCAGTGTATTTGTCCTTCATCTCACTCGTTTGGTTAGCCATATTCAGAGGAGTCCTCCAGTCTCGCCTGCTCAGCTGCAAGGTAGAGAAGGTACAAATATCTCTTTTTCCATTGGAGATTCATTTACTGGGATGAAAGTTTCAACTTTCTAACTGCTTGTGAGGGCTAACATGAAATGAATCTGCTTGAGTCAATTCTAGTAAATCCATGGACTGGAACTGCAGATGGTGATATATGTCTGAGGTTGAGTTTGAGGCATGACAGAGAATCTGACTGTTTCTAACTCCATGCTGTCCCTGAATGGGAATGTTTGATGGGAACAGTGTGGAGGTAGCTTTATTCTGTATCAAACCCTGCGCTGTCGCTGTCCTCAAGAATGTTTGATGGGACAGTGCTGTATCTAGCCCAACTGTCCCTGTTCCGGGGGTGTTGGGTGGGGACCATGTAGAGGCAGCTTTACTTTCAATTTAAAAGTGTACAAAGAGCTTTACTTTCATTTCAAAGGAGTTGAGGTTGCTTTACTCTGTACCTAACCCTGTGCTATCCCTGTCTGGGAGTGTATGATGGGGATGGTATTGAGTGAACTTTACTCTCAGTTTGAAAAGAGCAGAGGGACTTTTATTTTGTATTTAACCCCATGGTGTCCCTGTCCTGTGAGTATTTGATCGGTTCAGTGTAGATTGGGTTTTACTATGTACCTAACACCATGCTGTCTCTGTCCTGGGAGTATTGGATGGGACTGCAGCAGGAGCTTTACTGCCTTGGGGGTGTTTGATGGCAACACTGTAAAGGAAGATTTACATTATACATAACAGTATTTCGTATCTGCCCATGGACATGTTGATGGAATAATATAGAGGAAACTGTAATGTGTCTAACCTGCCCTTGCAGTGTTTAATGGGACAGTGTAGATAGAATTTTACCCTATGTCTACTCTATGGAACAGTATAATGGCACTTTTACCCCATTGTCTAGCCTACATTGCATTGAGGTGTACTGTATAAAATAAAACAAGAAATGCTCTATTGTGAAGCGCCATCATTAATCATCACCCTGATAAACACATGGAAATGTCAGTAAACACCAAGTAAAACGGTGTTACAAGAAACAACTGAAAATCTTACTTTGCTAGCCTCACCTTTTCTGACAAATCCGTAATGTAATGAACATTCCAGTGATTGGGAACTTTTATGTGGCGTGGATGGCCAAGTACTCCTCCAATGGTCTTGAGATTATGAGTTGAGCCAGTGGTGGTTTCAAAGTTATTAAAAACTTCATCATAGGGATGGAGAGTGTCTCTTTCCCTCAGTTTCAGAGGGACTGGATCTTTCAGAAATGACTGGAAAAAAGCAAAGCAATAATAACGTATGAAGATTGTCTTTCTATCTTTCCGGGGATGAACTGGATCTCTGACAAGATCCCCACTGGAACATGACTGTTATCCTTAATATCTTTGTCAAAAGTCTCACAACACCAGGTTTAGTCCAACAGATTTATTTAAAATCAGCAACATCTGTCAACAGATAAATACAAATAGTGAGAGTGGAGCTGAATAACAAGGGAACCAACGAACTCATGCTATTCCAGCCATTCGGTTTGTCTCTAGCACCATCTTATTTTTGATTATTTGTGATTATCTCTCTGCCTTAATTAATCAGTTCATAGGTCAACCCTTCACTTTTTATTCAGCTGTTGACACTTTACTCACACTGTTTTGACACTTTTGATCACCTGCAAAGATTTGTTATTCAGCCTGTCAACACTCCACTCACACTATTTGCACTCATCTTGCCATTATCTTTCCCCCTGTATATTCTGTTCCTGTATGCCTCCCTCCACTTCGCTTGAAAAAGGAGCAGTGCTCCGAAAGCTTGTGATTTTAAATAAACCAATTGGTCTATAACCTTGTGTCATGAGATTTCTGACTTTGTCCACCCCAGTCCAACACTGGCATCTCCACATCATTAATATCATTGAGTTAGAAATGTAGAAAATCAGTTTGGGTGTCCACTAATGACTGTCTAGGTACTTGGCACGAGGGGGGTTGGGTTCTGCTCTGATGTCCTGCAAGTTGATTGTTTGCTAAATGGCGACGGTTCAGATGAAACTTATAGAAGCATAGAAAATGCACAGCACAGAAAAACGTCACTTGGCTCATCATTGTCTGTGTCAACTAAATAAACTAGCCAACAGTTCGAATCCCACTTTCCAATCCCTGGTTCATAGCCTTACAGGTTAAAACATTTGAACTGCAGTTCCAAGCTCCTTTTAAACCCTTGGAATTTCATCATAACGCATCGAGCACAGAAGGCCATTTTTGCCTTTTCTGGCTCTTTGACAGATCTAAACAATTAGTCCCTCTTCCCCCATCACTGTTTGTCCATAGCCCTGCCATGTTTTCTAGTCCAGTTCAAACATATATCCAACTCACCTTTGAAAGTTACTATTTTGTCTGCATCCACCTCCCTTTCTGGCAATACATTTAAGATTGTAGCCTGCGGAGATTGAGAAAAATTTTCCATCTCCATCTGTTCTTTTGCCAATTGTTTGTGGTTCAAATAAACGGCTCGCTATCATGGTGTGAGGCCAATTAAGGAACGGACATAAATGCTGGCCTTCCTGGCCAGTGATGCCCACATCCAAGAATAGTAGAATTTGAACTTATCCTCAGGGGAGTTTGTGTGTTCTCTGCTTATTTGCTCAGATCAATATCCACAGCTCAACTATAGTCTAAAAGATAGAGATCTTTAATTTTAAAGATCGATGGGCAAACTATCTTTGCTTATTCTATCACAGTTTGTGGGTGTCATTGGCTGGGCCTGCATTTGTTGCCCATGAATTCACCAAAGATCCTCAGACAGCACCTTCCAAACCCACGACTACTTCCATCTAGAAGGATAAGGGCATCAGACATATGGGAACATCACCACCTCCAAGTTCCCCTCCAAGTTACTTAACGTCCTGACTTGGAAATATATCACCGTTCCTTCACTGTCTCTGGGTCAAAATTCTGGAAATCCCTCCCTAACAGCATTGCGGGTCAACCCACAGCAGGAGGATTGCAGCGATTCAAGCAGGCAGCTCACTACCACCTTCTCAAGGACAACTAGGGATGGGCAAAAAAAGCTGGCCAGCCAGCGACGCCCACATCCCACAAAATGAATAGATTAACTGAATGGCTTGCCAAGATATTTCAAGGGCAGTTACGTCACTAGGGAAGACCAGATCTCAATCGACAGATTTTCTTCTCTCAAAGGCATTGGTGAAGCAGATGTGCTTTTATGACTTATGGTCATCATTTCATTCCAGATTTATTGAATTTAAATTACATCAGTGTGATTCAAATTCACACCCAGGGCATTAGGCTGCAGCTCTTGATTGCTAGTCTGGTAAACATTGCCACTACAACACTGTCTCTCCAGTAATTTGCACAGAGTTCACCAGAATGAACAGTTTTCTAGGACCTCAAGGCCATGCATCATGTGTTGACTCTGAATGTAACAGTCTTTTCTACACCATGATACCTGGCGGTCAAATCCAATCTAACATAAGACATAGACATTATGCAGCAGCAGTTATTGGAATAGTGAGCAGCCATGTGAATTGTGGTTTATTTTCCTGAGTTTAGACAGACAGAAGTCACAAATTGGTTTACCATCTCCAAAATCAAGATGGTTATGATTCAGATGCTGGGATTAAGTGTGTAATTAAGGGTTGGGAGTTAAAATGGGGCGAGTTGAGATTAGAAGCCCAACTAATCCAAGATAGGTGGTTTTCTGAGCCAGGAGATCAGCCTCTGGTTTCAGCTAATGTTTGGAGTTTAGCCTAGCATTAGAAATACCACTTAAGAAACCACAGCTGGAATCAACATTCATACTGTGTTCATGTGACAGCAAAAATATGGTCAGAGACAAGCAGTGGACTTTGAGCAGAAATCTTAGCACGTGAATTTATTTTCCCTTAGAAAACGGTTAAATGGCTTGGCAATCTATATAGCTCCTTATATTATGCCCAGTCTCAAAATAATTGAGTAATCAACAGGCAAGCCAAGTCCTTTCCTCTTTTACATACATGTTGCAGAGCTTTTATTAATGAGTGTAGCTGGGAGTTTGAGCCACTTACTTTGAAGTCAGAGGGTGGGAAGTATCTGGCCGGGGTGTAATGCAGCCCGACGCCTGAGCTTGTTAAATGCAGATCGTGTCTTCTCTCGGTTGTGGCCATGGCTCTTCTAATACATTCCCGAAACAAGAACCTTTCCTCCTCCTCATTCGCTCAAGCCCGGTCGGCAACTCTATGGTGTTTTGTCGCGTTTCCCTGGAAACGACGCAATTCCGACGTTGGATACAAAATACGCGCCAGTCAGAACCGAACACTTTGCAACGAAGAGACCAGGCGGCCGGAAGCTGTTAGCGTTCAGCGGCATCTTTCATGTTCAACCATCCCCCCATATTAGCCCCTTGCGGGTTCAAAGATCCAGTGCTTTAAAAAAGTAAGGCACTACCTTTGCTTCGGAGCTTAATGGTTAAGGACGCCGCTCTGGCTCATAAAAACGTAGGCGGATACTCTCTGTCCCACCCCCGTGGCACAAGCAGAGCCAGTCTGAGTAAAATCTGGATTTAAATCCTGGATGAGTATAAACATTAATTATATAGACAGAACTGGGCGCTGCATGAAATCGAACGGTACTGGCGTGTGGGTACGGCCAGATCTGCATTACATACGAAATACAGGATTCGAAGTATTTCTCACTTCTTAGGAGGCCTCTAGCCCAATCCATCTTCTAATCAGCACTCCCCTCCTATACGTAGGTATGAGTACTTTGGTACTTCTTGCTAATAGTTCAGATGTGTGCAAGTCTAAATGCTTTGACAAAATGTATTTTCTTTCAGCAATACTCAAGTATTGTACTAGCAACCATTTTTTATACAAGGATTCTGTTGTCAACACTACACAGGTCGCTGAAGATACTTGATCTGTAGTGAGGCTACAGGAAGAATAATAAAAAGCACTGAGTGCTTCGCTGGAACTTAATGTATAAAAGAGGGACAACTTTGGTCAATATTGCACCTCTACTGTAGTAATGCTGCACAAGATTTGACAGATGAAGCTAGCTGGAGAAAACCAAAAACTTGAAGAGGATTAATAACATTAGGATTAGGGTAAAAATGGGATGTCAGCACTAAAAACACACAACAAACACTAATGGATATCAGAGATATGCAGGAGGCCAGAACTGGAGTTAATGATTAGGAAGAAAAACATGAAGGTGTGACAGGAGGTTGATTTATTTGCAAACGTGCTTGAGAATATTTACTCAAACAGGAATTAATGTAGGTCAGCAAAAATAAAAGTGGAGAGGTAAAAAGGTAGGACATTGAGCAAGTTGAGATGCAGAAATGAATTTTGCATGAGCATTGATGATGAGTGGTCTGATCAAAAGTACAGAAATTGGTAAGGTCAAGAACAGGGCCTTCCAAAGTGGGGTTGAAAGATCTGAGACAGTAATAGCATCCTTGATTAGATCTTCAACCAAGTTACAACAGCTGTGCTCCACCTGTAAAAGATCCCAAGTGATCACTACAATTTAAGCCTTGAAATACACCCACAATGGGAAAAGTCTAGAGATAAAGGTATGGAAGACAGATCAGCAGAATCATCGGATGTTACAAAAATGGAGGGCAGGAGTCTTGGTGACCGGAGTAGATACAGGGTGCAAAGTTCAAGTCAGGTTGACACCTAGACTGCAAACACTCAACCCTCAGAATTGCCTGGAGTGGTTGGCTAGGAATTGTGGTTTTTCTCTATCCAATATTTAGTTGCTCATTCAAGACTGGACCTCATATCAAATGACAGGGGGTCAATTACAAGATAGACTTGATCTTGTTGAATGGCAGAGCAGACTTTAAAAGGGCCATTCTCTTATTTATGTTCCTTAGTACTTATTTGGGAACAGTACAGAAACAGATCCATGTGTGCATCAGGTTTTCAAATGCCACTCAAGACAGGAGAAAGGATATATATTTGGGAGGCTTGAAGTGGGTTAGAAGTACGAAGGAAATCAATTCCAAGTGATGCTTCTGATCACAATCTTGGTTAAGTTTGAAGCGAGATATAGATATGAAAACTTGTAAGAAGATCTTGTTTAAAAGGCCAATCATCACAATAGCTGAAGCTATTCGGAATTCTAGAGGTAAAAAGACCAAAGTGTAGACTTCAGGAAGATGTGACTGAGGTTTTCAAAATAATGGATTCAGATAGATAAACTACTTGAATTGGAGGTGGCAGGATAAACTGAAGCTCATGAATAAAAAAAAGCAACACAAGTGCAGAATTGAGTAAGTGCTTTTTTTTTTATTAGCAGAGGGTTACTAACCTCTGGAACATGTTACCAGATTGTGCAGTGGTCATATTTGCTGCAAATCTACAGAAATGATCTGGACTAGTTCCTGGCTGAGTCAGGCATCATTGTGCACAAACAGTGCATGCATTATTGGTGTGCTGTGCATCCAGGGCAGCCTGAATTAGTTTTAACTGAGTGTGGAAGAAAATGAAATAAGCAGTCGCCCAATTTCACTCCATAAGCCCATGAAGTACCCCTCCTAGACTGTACAGCAGACAGCTGGATTGGAGATAAAGTTTCAGGTTAACAATATATTAATTATAACATGACTATGACATGCTCCATATGCCAACTAGCCTTTCCTTGTCTGTAAAATACAAAACAAGTCTAGATATATACAGGTGCAGAGACCTGACTGGTCTAGGTCATTCACAGCAATAGTACCATGGTCAATGCCCCTAGGTTTAAGATTTTCATAAATTGTTTGAAAAATTAGTAAGTGCACAAGGTGCTCACCAGAATTTAAAGTAACTCTACTGAAAGGAATCTGACTGAGGAAACCAATTTTGAACCCAGGAAACTGTAGAAAACGGCCTGATTTTGGTGACCAGTTTCCACTCAAGAAATTTTATTCGTATTTAAAATGCTTCGGATGATTTCTAATATAATCCAATAGAATCAGTTAGGATTCAAATGTACACTAACTGTTCTCTGTTTACAAGTGGCTCAACCTACTTTAATTAGACCAGGAAGAGCCACAAAACAGCAAAAACACCCACTAAGATTACAGGTTCTTCAGCTAGACAAACATTGAAATGACAAGGCATTAATTCTGAAATACAACAGATTACAGAAAAGAACAGAAAAAGAGACACATTAAGCACCAGTGACACAAAGGTTTATTGTTTTAAATTCTAATCAGACTGTTTAAAGGCTGATGTAGACATCTTTCCAACAAAATTGCCAATTCTGCCCTCTGACCATTACCTTCAAAGACTGCAATGTAGAATTATTACAGCACACAGCAACGAGAGCCCTTCACTTCATTAGGGATCTTATACTCACTAGAAGCAACTGAGTACCTGATGTAATCACAGGTGCACAATGCGGCAAATGTTCACCCAAGCCAACACTTCACTGAGGAACACCTGTACATAAGAGTACACAGTTGAATCGGATGGCTTTAAAACAGGGTTTATTGTGTATTAGACAATAAAAACAGATTAATAACATTTACCAACCGAATTTCACAAGGCTCAAAAGGATTCCAAACCACCTGCTATGATACAGTCACTAAAACTTACCCTCCTCAAGAAAAAGCAACGAGTACTTCGTGCTGAAAACCTCCTTCACTACAGCTTAAAACCAACAAACAAAATAAGGTTGCGATTTCTGTCAAGAAAACAGGAAAATGAAAAGTATTGGTCCAATTGGAAAAAGTTCACGTTGAACGCAGGTCTTTTTAGTAACCTTCCGTGGGTGGTTCCATTTGATAACCATTTTCAGCCAACATGAATCCATCACCAGACTGCATCGACTCCTGATCCATATACATGTCCTGACTGGTTTCTTCAAGTTGCTCAGGAATCCCATTATCCTGCAGTTTGTCAGATTCCTTATTTCTGTCCCTATCTCTATCCCTGTCTCTGTCACGCTTGTGATCTCTATCACGGTCCCGTTCCCTATCTCTCCTCCTGTCCCGGTCTCTATCCTTGTCCCGGTCTCGATGGCTTCGTCTACGGTCCCGATCCCGGTCTCTATCTCTGTCTTTGTCTCGGTCCCTTTCTCTATCCCTATCTCCCCGTTCTCTATTCTTCTCCTCTGCTTCAGGTTTAGACTCAATGGGTTCAATGGCTATGTCAACTGCCTGTGCATCATTGTGAGGCCCGTCACCTGCCTCAGGTTGGTCTACATCTGTACGTTCTTCTTTCTTATCCTTATCCCTGTCACGGTCTCGCTCTCTCTTACGATCGCGACTGCGGCTGCGCCGCTTGCGATCTCGATCCTTGTCCTTATCTTTCTCCCTACTTCGCTCACGGCTGCCACGCGCTTTCCTCTCTTCCTTGTCACGGCTACGTGATCGAGGCCGGCGTCGCTCCCTGGAACGGCTTCTACGTCGCTCACGTTCCTTGTCTCTTTCACGACTACGCTCACTGCGTTCACGGCGATCCCTGTCTCGCTCGCGATCCCGGTCCCTGGGGAGATAATTAAATTTTAGAACTGGGAGTAAAATCAGCCACAGAACAAGATCATATCTGACCCGATTGTCGCTTTAATCCCACTCCCCTTTTGATTCTTTTACAAAATTAGATTTTTGTCACTGGGCGTTTTTTGTAATGAGAAAGCTCAGTGAAATGCAACCTTTTTGCATTAAAGAAAAGCACCACGTTATATCTGAATTTGCCCATCTAGCAGCAGATATATGGGAAACCACCAAGTGCAAATTCCTCTCCAAGCCACACACTATCCTGACTTGGATATGTATCACTGATCTTTCAGTGTGGGTTGGTCAAAATTCTGGAACTCCCTCACTGGTAGCATTGTGGGTCTACATAAAACAAATGGACTGCAACAGTTCATAAAGGTAGCTGATCACCACCTTCTCAAAGGCAACCAGAGATGGGCAACAAATAGCAAGTCTATACCACCAGATGGCATGAATGAATAAAAAATTAAACATCTTGCACCCAAGTAAAACACCTGAGTAATGAGTGCTACAAATAAACTGCACATACATAGGGTCTAATGATATAAAACTAGAAACCAGAATTTCCTAATATTTAAATCTCAAGTGAAAAGCTGTTCATATTTACAAGTGGATGTCAAACTCATTGAATGCAAGTGATATCCAATGGACATCACAAGTGTAATCCAGTACAATGCCTCCAAGTTGGCACATTAAGAAAATTTAAGGTATTCTGTTCACTTTGTAGGTCAGTTACTGCACCACTATGTTTCTCACCTCTCATCATATCGCGGTGCATCATCACGACCTGAATGTTTGATATTAACATCTGCACCACCTCTACGAGTGCCCCCAAGTCCGCCACCTGCAAAAGAAAGCATCTCAAAAGGATCTCCGCATGTTAACAGCATAGGACCCAATGAATTCAGATCTGGGATGGTACTGGTGCTTCCAATCACCTTAACAAAATGCAAAGAAAACTTCAGGTTCTGCTTAAATTATTTATGAACGCAAGGTGGTGTCTTTTTTTTTGGGGTGGGTGGTAAGTGGAATGGGAAAGAGAGAGAGAACTGTTGCAAACTTGGATGCGTCATTTTGCACAACTTTGTCTTAAAAATACTGCAGTGCGGGGAGCAGGGAATAGCTACCCCAGAATGGGTTATATACAATACTGTCAGAGTAATGAATCTATTTTTGTGCTACAGGGGGTTCAGCAGGGATCAGGTAAGATTGGCCGTACAGCACCACTCAGTTAGGTGGGGGGGGTCTCAAGACTAGGGGGCAGATTCCACTGCCACCCCCTCCCCACCCACACAAACACAGAGGGTGGCTCGTATGTGGAATGAACATCTAGAGGAAGCGGTGGAAGTTGGTACAGTCACAACGTTTAAAAGACACTTGAATGAGCACATGAAAAAGCAATGTTTGGAGGGCTATGGGTCAAGCGCAGGCAGGTGGAATTAGTTTAGTTTGGTATTATGGTAGGTCTAGACTGATTGGACTGAAGGGCCTGCTCCTGTGCCTTATGACTATGATTTGCATTAGTAGTTTATCATGAGTGCTTCCAGTCAAAACACTCTACATTACTGGTACATTACTTTACAGCAGACAGTGAGAACATGAGACAAAGGGTTGAAAGGCCTGCTTATTTAGATCCTCTCAGCAAAATACCAACAAATTAAGTCCACTGTTCAGAGATCAGTTAAGAGTCCCAATTAGGCAGGAGGAACATGTCTGCAGTGCTTATTCACACCTGAAATGGTTGAGCATTAAAGTATCACTGTTTTAAAAGGGCAGTGACAAATGACTATGGTCTGCAGAAATCATCCATGTACCTCCCTATACACGGAGGAAAGATTATTGACCAGAGGCATCAATTGGTCCCATGTCAGCATGCAAACCTAAGCACAGATTCAAAGCACTCTCATCATACAGCTGTTGTATAATGTACCTCTTCTATGTGAGTCTCCATCACATCTCTCATTAGTTAGGCAGCTGCTGTCACCCACCTGATTAGCAGTCTTTTTACAAAATTACAGATCCCCAACAGTCCATCTATTCAGGTGCCGCAGATAGATCTTCAATTTCAAATCCAAGTATTCCAAACCAGAGACATACAGAATAGCTCTAATTTGTCACATCTGTGTTGACTAAAGTCTAACTCAGCATCTTAATATCTTACATCATCATCACTGAAATCGACCTTCATCAACATCATGGTTTGCCATGACTGACGAGAAGCTGAGTTGAATTAGCCACATAAATGGTGGCTACAAGAATAGGTCAGAAGTTAGTTATTCTATGGAATGTAACTGGTCTCCTAACTCCCTAATGTTTCTCACTATCCATTGGGACAACCTTTAAACACACCCTCCACCAGTGAATTACTATGGTTACATTGTGTACCACTTTTGAGATGAGTAGCATGAATTCAACTGTTTCTCTAGTATCAACTTACAAACTCAGTGCCTATTTAGAACACCGTTACCTGAAATCTCCTAGCAAAGCCATTCTGAATTCGAAACACTTGGAACTTTCTACTCGATAGTACTGTGGCAGTACTTACACCATATGGACTGTAGTGACTCAAGGCAGCAGTTCACTGCGACCTTTACAAAAGGAGATTTTTACAAGTCTTTCCAGCAAAGCCCACATCCCCTGAATAAAACAAAACAATCTTACCGAGCCTCCTTGGGCGCCACCCTTTCACAGTGCGGCCTCTCTCCACATCAACCAGAACTCTCCTCCCGTCAATCTTCTTACCATCTGCGTGTTTGTATGCAGCTGCAATAGATTGTGTCCAGAACAGCAACTAAAAGTCAGTGGGATTGAATTTAGCAAACCCCACCCAACCCCTCCCTTTTGTTTTAAAAAACAGGAGAAATATACAATCAACTTTTCATGCAGAAACAAAACCTTGAAGGGGGAAAAAAAAGTTCTGTTTACCCTCCCCACCAGTCCCCCTTCCTCCTTCAACATTGGAAGCAGGCTGTTAAATGAAATGCAAGAACCAGGGCTAGCTCCTCATTTTTCCAATACAACAGTGCATTCTAGAAAACTGCTTTCTGCCTCTAACTTAGAACAATCTGCTCCTATTCTTCAAAATTAACAGCATCGAAGAAGTTGTGCTGTTTTGAATGAATTAGTTTCATTGGAAAAGGGAAGAGCCAACCCCAGTTAGTGTACAACACTGAACCATTGCGTTCTAATCCTGGAAAAGGAAAAAAATTCTATTAGAACAATTGTTAATTGAATTCATTTCTCAAACATTCATCTCACACACTCATTAACCAAGTTCTGCTAGATCAGGGGAATTTAGGTCCCAAAAAATAACAGAATAAAAACTGTCACTGTTTGTCCTGCAACAGAAAATGGTAACCAAGCCAATTCTAAAAGCTACCAAAATCAGGGAGCCCACGGAATGGCCAAAAACCCCTGTCAAACCACTGGAGTGTAAAAGCACTCAACTGAAGAAATCATTGACAGAGACAATACCTTTAATTCAGGACTGACTGACTGACTTAAGGGTGCGTCATATACCAGAATACATCTACCCACAACTGAAAGTGCAAGCTACAGACCAGAGCACAAATTAAGTGGGGAGAAGTTTTAGTTCTCAGAACAAATTCAGCAACTCTGACAATTTAAGCTAGAGACTGTCATCCAATGCAGGGTAGCAAGTACAGCTCAGGTGCACTTTTGCTTTCAAACAGGAACTGACCACTGTGACAAGCAAAGTGATGGAATAGGAAAGGAGCAAGTTGATCTGATAACCATTTCTCCACTTTCCAAAAGGATGAATGTTTTTTAAAGAAAGTGAGAGGGGAACAGTGGGACACAATGTTCAATCACCCTGCTGAAACAGAAGGCTGGTAAATGCTACATACTGCACTTCCCTAACTCAATTAGTTCTTGCCTTGAGCAATTTATGTTGATTCAATCTCAAAACACTTGACACATTCAACATCTTCGAACCAGCCTGTCCAACTTTTAAGCTTGAGCTTGCTATGTTTTGCTTTCAAAACTAACCAATCTTCTTTCCTCCAGGGCTATGTAACTGCATCCTGTTTTAAGACTAAGATCCTTCTGAAAAAGATTACTTAATCTCTGCCCTCTGCATAATTGGCACAAATTTAGGATTAAAAAAAGGTAAAAATATCAATTTTGTATTGTTGTGGCTTGGGTCAGCATTTTCATTCATTGCATCACTCATATCTAAAGAAACATTACGCTATGTTTCAGTCACACTAAAACAGGGCCGTCTTGACCAGGGTTACAAGATCCTGCGTTAATTTTTTTTAAAAAAAAATTGTTTTCCATCCGCTATACACCACCAGGGAGAAAGAAAAAAAATGGATTAAAAACAGGAACTAGAGGAGGAGGGACGAAGAGGAAAAATAAAATTGATATAAGCACTACACAGCACCACTAACAAAAGAAAAGAGATTTTACCTGTAAGTTTACTTACAAAAACTGCACTTTAGCCCCCTGCACTCATGAAAAGCGGGACGCGCTATCTTGCCAACAGATGGTACAATGTTCAGTGTTTCGACTTCCACTGTTTGTAACTTTCTGCTGCTGACGATTTACCCTTTACTTACTGCACCTTACCTGCTTTCAGCAGCGATTTGATTTTTAAGAATTTTCTACATCGGGCGTTTGATTACTTTAACAAGCATATTCAAAAGATAATATATTTAATTATGTTTAAAAACGGTAGGAGAAAAATGTCTGACTTGTGGCTTTTTCTGGTTTCAAAGTTACTCTGAAATCACTGCAATTCAAATGTCCAAAGAACACTAACTTCTACAGAGTTGAATCCATGCACAGGGAAAATTAAAAAATAAGGTTTTGGCTTTCTCTTACCATAAATCTTTTTAGCCAGTCTTTTAACCACTTGTTAATGCTCCCTAGTTTTATTTTTCTGTTGTTGTAAATGATTTTATTCTCTCACAAGACAAAACCTTCATGTTTGAATAAAAATATGGCTCAAGGTATCAGCCGCACCAACCAGGCCAAGTGCAATCCAGAACATGCACATCTTTTTGTGGCAGCAACATGTTTTAACTAAAAGAAGACTCTCAAATACAAGAAACACACCAGCCAGAAGATTACAAATATAGAAACAGAAGCGGCCAAACTTCAGGACATGTTGGATTTTCAAACTTTTAGATCATCACCATGTTCACATATAGATCTGCTGGAAGATCCTTCTGAGCCTGCAGAAGTATTACTTTTGCATAATACACAAGGCTCCACTCACAAAGAAAGTGTTTAAACTCTCAATAACAGTTGAGCTGACACACACTGCAGAAACAATATAACTAAGTTTAAGATAAGTTGTGAGTGACATATGCCTACGATAATGTAGGAAATATCTGGCTAATTACTTAACTCCAGGACTCTTAACCTCGTAACATTTTATCAAGTCACAATATCATTTTATTCATTACAGGGAACCAACTCCAAGATTTTCAAAGTCACTGAAAATACAAAGTGTAAGAAATTAAATACGTTTTTGCATTCTATCAGTTGGGGCTTGAGAAACTGCTCAAATGGAGACTCTCCTGTGAAGGATTTTCCAGTCACCCAGTTAGGGCCATCATAGCTTCCAATCAAAGCCAGTGACTTTTTTTGCAGTATGAACCTGAACAAGAGACAGACATTGTGTGGAGCTATTTGGTACAATTAAATACATTTTATAAAAATTTCTTCTTCCAGATATGTTCTTTCATTTTTCAAACAAAAAAAAAAATCACACATTGTGTTGTTTTCTTATTTGAAGCACAGAGTCTACACACTTGCCCAAAAGCAGAAGACTGGTTACATATCTTTGACGAATCATCTAATCAAACAAAAACCCACAAAAATCCAGCCTGAATTTCAGTCAGAGCTCGAGATTGCCGTGTTAATGACACACCTCCTGAAAGAGAACCACACACCTGTCATCAACAGTACTGTTAAGCTAGAAGTGCTCGGGTGGGAATTTAAGCAGGCTAAAGGCACAAAGTGGACAAATGCACCACAATTCCTTGTGATCTAATCTGATTAGAGGGGGAAATGCACATTGCATATAAAAGCTGGAACCATTAGCAGAAAACATGCTGCCAAAAGATATCACAGCTCAGATAATAAATATTTCTTTAAAGAGAGGATCTCACTATCAAGACGCCTTCTAGAGTCAAAAGGTAACATGAGCACCCTTCTTTCATTCTCGCACATGCTTTCTTACCCGAAAAGACAATTTTCCAAATGAAGATACAGTTTCATTGACAAGATAATCAACTCATTTGGAATGAGATTCAGATGATTTAAGAGTCAGATGGCAGCCTACAGCAGGTAATCAAAAATTTGTGCAGCATCTCCACCTTGCAGGGTAATTCACCTCAACTGCAGTCAGCAGTCAGATACTCCTACTTATCTCAGTGATTGCAGAATAAAACAAGTTTTCCCAAATAATCAAGGAGCGAGATGGTGAGAATCCCTCTTTAAAACCAGGTATTCTTTGAACATTCGAGTTATTAAGTGTGAAAAATTCAACACAAGCCAGACAATCCCTTGTGTTTTTTTTAAGAAATAAAAAAAATACTTTTACCATGTTTTACCAATGACATTAAAATACCCTGTTTTACCAATCCAGCATTGCTTCTCTGTTCTCGCAAGCTTCCATTTGCTTGGAGTATCAAAGGCTCCACGATGTAGACTGGGAATCCCTTCACAACAGCTTACCTGGCTCAAATTTACTTGATGAGCAATTTTTTGTTTTCTGTTTTGAGTAGCTGTTATTTTTTAAAAAGCTCTTTGCATGTTAACTTTTTTTTTGGGAAATGGTTTTAGTGCTAATGAATGGGCATTGAGCTGCAGAATCCTTTTTTTGAAAGCCTACAACATATGAGGAAGTACCAAGCTTATTAAAATGTGAATGCAAGACATCAGGGTAAAAGAATTAAATGGAATTCAGGATTTATTAGTATTTTCTTTAACAAAGAAAGGTTCTACTGAATCCTCAAAAGCTACTCATATTCTCTAAAATGTGAACACAAGCACATTTTACTGATTAGTTTCTCAGAAACGTGGTCCACTGTGGATTCCTCAAACATAGTCCCTAGCATCAAACTGAATACCCACAAGATAAAGGGAAAAAGGGAGAAGACTGAGCACAAAAAAAAAACATTTTTAACCTAAACGGAAATCAAGGTAGCATCCGGAGTGCAGGGTTTCATTGGTTAACAACTTGGGAACATCTCTTGGAAGCAGCAGGTTTAAAAATCTGGTAATTAATAAAAAAAAATAGGCTAGGCAAAGGTGATATTGCAGCTCCAATATGAGATACAAAACTGCCTGTTATGTGTTACTGACATGATGTCACTTTGCAGACAACTTGTAACTAAGTTATCAGTGTTCAAATCGCAGACATGTGTTATCTCAGCACTGAGTGTAGGTTGTGCGCGAAGTGGGCCAAATAGTTGAGGTCCATATATTTGATAGAGAAGTTTACCCAATTCAACAGTCTGATAATCATGGATTCAAAAATGTCAATGTACATGATTTGGTTTCTAAATTGTTGTTATAAGATCCAAGAAAATGTAAAGATGCTTCAGTGACTTTAGCCAATAACTAAGTTTTTAAATAAGAAAACGTTGTAATTTTATCCTTAAGGGAAGAAATCTGGAAGTGTCATTACTGCAGTTAAACTAGCTTCTACCTTCCAGCTGTAAATTACTAGATTCATTTTCCTAAATGCCGAAAAATTTCAACCCCTAATTATGTACATTCCCCTCTTGACTATTAACTGTAAATTTAGCCCCAACTATCCCTCTTCCAGCAAGCTGATGAAAGCCCCTTTAAGTTCCTAAGGAAAGTGTAGAGTTCACTCAAGCTGAATTTGTCAGCAATTTGTCTAATTTATTAAAATGGATGCGGGCAGGTGGCATTTAAATTAAACTCAAACCTAACTTTTAATCCGTACCATACCATTGATCTGTCAAGAAATGCTCAGTACCAATAGGAGTTCAGGTTAATTTGTTTATTAATCTTCTGATAACAATTGCTAAACCAAAGCTGCACTTGAATCTTACAGCCCAAGGCCAAACTGCACTGCACATCTTTTGTTCAAATAAGAGGGACAGGCATAATGTTGCAGCACAGATACTATCCATCAGACCTATTAGATCTACATTTGCTTTGCTCTAAACACCAACTAGTTTAAACTACTTTGAATCTGGGAATGATGTAGCCATTTTATCACATGCACCAATACTTGGATAGATTGCTTTTGAAAACAGAGTTGCAATAAAACAAAAATCAGAAGAGAAAGAAAGATAGTGTGGAAAAGTGGGTACTTCCATCAGAATTGTTTTAGGTCAGTATCGGAACTGAATCATTCAAAAAAAAAAAAAATGCACGCCAACAATCCAGTACCAGACAGTACAATGGAACAGTGCAATCACACTTGTCATAACCCTCAGCGCTGGTGTACAAAATCTCTTTTCTAGATTATGCCAGATGCACAATATTTTGATCTGTCCTGAAATCATAATCTTTTCCTCTTCAGATTTAACCTTTCACAATGTGCCCACGGAGAAATAAAATTAAGAGTTAAAGGCCAAATATTGGCACTCTTACGTTGCAATTTAGTCCTATTCTTGATATTTTGATTCAATAAATGTTTTGTTTATGGATAAAATTGATGCAGCATAGCCTTACAAGATTTTACTGTAATCAGCTCAATTTAGAGTAGTGAGGGCTTACAATGGTATCTAAAGTTTGTATTGAAGATAAAACAGGAATTAAAGCTGATTAGAAATGCAAGGGAGACAAATGTGATAACCCATTTACAAGACAGTGAGGCCAGTAAAAATAACTAGTTTTAGTTAAACAGGCCACTGCACAACTGTAAGCAAGCTGTAATTATTGCTAGGGTGATTGTTCAAAATTTAAGTTTCACCCGCAATGCAAGATCTCTAGACTTTCAGCTCAGGAAATTAGAGGGGCTCATTAAATCTTACAACCCCCTGCAATTTAAAAATCTGGTGGATAACTACACAATTCCTTTTGTAAACCTGATTTTCCAACTATTTATCAGTAGTTCTCTATTCCCACTTCCCAGGTACTCAAAATCTGCTCCATTTCCTTTCTCTCACACCTTAGCAACAAAATCGGTAAGGAAAGAACACCGGGAAGGTTAAACAAGCACACAGTTTTAAGTATGCACAGTTAAGTTCTTGCACTTAGTGATTAAAATGGGCTTTCTAAATGCAAGATATGAATGCAAATTAAAAACAAACCCAGGTAAATTAACCCTATTTCTTAGTCTAGCCCAATACCAAACAACTATCACCCATCTGCATACTGGAAATGTCTTCCAAAGAAAAGTAGAGAAGTCTACATTAAGTAGGTAACATTTTAGAAACAAATGTTATGCTACTTCAGTAGCTCTAGGGGTGCAGAAGTACAGTGATCTGATCATGACTGCCTCTAGGGTCTGCATATTTTGCTTTGCTCACTCACAAGCAACCATAATGTTCCATGAGCTTCTCAAAAACGTCTTTCATAATTATTCATGGCAAATGAAACCAAGCCCAAACCTGACTTTAAATACATCAAGACCTAAGTAAACATTTCTTTTCAATCCACATTAAGTAACCGTAATATCCTTTTCAGATCTCCATGTCCAACCCTAATAATTTCCAGAGATTTTAACAGTGCACACAGGAAAATCAAATCCAATGCCACAGCCACCATCTTGCAATTTTCTTTATTATCCTGAAGACTAATATGTAAACGCACCTGTTCAATAAACATTGTTACTCAACAATTACAATAACATTTGGGAAATTAACTCTAGTGAGAACTAATAGATTCCTTTTTAGTGCCCAAGAGCATGCATGTTCACGCATCATTTAAAAGGAATGTTAACTCAAAAGAGGAAAAACCATTTATGTGGAGAACACTTCTGCTTCAGAAGAATGGAGACTCCATACAAACTGTCTCCAATACTAAGCTACCTTCTCTCTGAATTGCAGGAGCTTTCCCATGCCATCCTTTAGGCAGGAGTATGGTTACTGCCATATACTGCCTAAGAGCATCTCCCCAGGTTATGGTCACTACTGCCCAGCAGCATCGCCTCAAAGACCAAAATCTGCTAATTTCATCTCTCTTCCCATTAGATAAACCCAATCCCATTAAAAGTATCAAATCAAGAAATTAGTAGCTACAGATTAACAGCAATTCAAAACTCACTGCACTGGAAAAAGAAACTGCAAACATTAGTGGCTGCTCAGCTGACCTAATTTTAGGATAAACAACAAGCTCCAATCATATCTCTAAGACATTTTCTGAGCTTGTTTCTTTCTCAATCATTAGGTACATACTCGCTACACTTCAAATCCTGGCAACAGAAAACTTGAACTAAGAAATCTCAAGTTTGAATTCTCACACTGCTGTGTTTTTCTTAAACTCTTAGCGCAAAGCATCAACTTTTAATAGTGACAATCTTTGTAGGTGCAGATCCCACAGACAGGAATGACAGACAAGGACACAGAGTTTCTTTACCCCAAGGCTCTAAGTTCTAACAACCTGTAGCAACCTTCTTTCCTCCAAACACTCAAGTTTGTTCTTCTATATCACCTCTGTGTGTTTTGTGTAGCCTCACCTTTCTCTTAACTGCACTTAGCAAATCCACTGGATCTACGTACTGTATTTTAATCACGCTCCTCTCACTGTGGTGATGTATTGTGAGTTCTTACCCATCATACAAACCCATATACCAACCATACAATGAGATGTAAGGGGAGCATTAGCATCAGCTGCAAGCCAGCAGTGGCATTTGCCATCAGAATGGTGGCTGCAGTGACAATAGAAATAACATAGAATTAATATACCCCAGCTTGCAAACGTAGTGTACAATTCACAAACAATCTATTTTCTTTAAAAAAAAAACCACACAAACACTGAGGCCCTTTTCACAAGATGGTTTCACCCTCATAAGAATCAAACAGATCAGAATTTATTTTTTTTTTAATGAACTTCATGAGGGCACAAACTCTCCAGTGCAGTAAAACCTGTGGTAGGCAGTCAACTCTGAAGGAACCAAATTTCTACACAAATTTTGTTTTAGCATAGGCAGACTTAGCATAATTGCAAGGAAGTGAAAATACAACACGGTCAGAACTCAAATTGGAAATGCTGACTAAAGATGGTTAAAATCAATCTGAAGGAGAATGGTCTGAAATTGCAACTTCAAAGAGCAGGTTGCTGCTTAACCCAAGTTTTTCCTGAATGGAATTCAAAAGAAGCTTTTGATAGGTTTTCAAAACCTAACATTTAATCGAAGAAGACAGGCCAATAGTTTTTCAGTACAAGTGTCATCCATTGCAAAACTGCAATTTAAAAAAAAAATCTAGATGGGCAAGGTTTCTCAAAACCGTTTCAGCCGTGAAAAGGGCCCAATGATGCAAAAAGTCTTTTTTTTTAAAAGAAAGAAAAAGACTCATGCCCCGCGGTGCTAAAAACTTGTCATAAGTGTTAACTAATAGCACAGAACTACCCTCATCAGTTTTGCTCTCCACTTGGATCATTTTTAACAATAAAGGTGGAGAAGACGAACTTCTGGACTAACTCAGGAGGAAAAGTACACCCTCAATCAAAATTATTTCTCAAACATTTTTTTTCATTTGAGAAGGGTAACAGGCTTAAGCCCATTCCACTGGCGAAGGAAAGCAGCAGTGCACTGTGAGCACAAAATCAAAGGAAAAATATTCTCACAAAACTTTCCCAATAAATGTTAACTGAATGCAGTTTTACATTGCATTTTAGGGCAGCCAAGTACAAGATTCCCAGAATCACGTCAAAAAAAAAGTGGGAAACCACAGGGTTAAAATACCCAGCCCAGTGCTGTAGTGACCCATGCCTTCAAAATTTATATTCAGCAGCCTGCACTGTCATCGAGCAGTGTCTGCAACAATCCTGAATGTGA
>NC_063368.1:15527532-15540606 GCF_021869965.1 Rhincodon typus
GATTTAATAAACAGGAGCGTTCTCGGCGGGTGAGGGGGGGTTGGAAGTGCTAAGGATAGTCTGTTAAGGTGTTAATTGTGTATATTTGAATACATTAATTAAAGTGAGGACCTGATTCCAGCTGCTCAATATGAACAAAATTAGCCTTGACCCATTAAGCAGAAACTGTGAAGCAAGTCCTCACTATGATAGCGATGGTCAAATATAAATAATTAACACTTTAACAGACTATCCTTAGCACTTCCAACACAAAGGAAGTTGCAGCATACTTACCATTCCATGCATCCATCATTACACAGTACCAACACAATTGGTCCCATACATACCATCTGTAACACTAGTTCTAAATCATGCTTTTACAAAGGACCTTGGAGTAAATACAGTTGAGACTTAATAAACAACAGGTCCAAGCATGGCTAAAATAATTGTTATCCCCAAAACAAGTGCTAAATTAAGCACAAACCCAGATTTCAGTTAGAGACATATACGAGTGCTAAGACAGGCTATCCAGATTTGGCTTATGCATCCACTATAGAATTCTTGTTCTAACCTTCTGAAGATGACTTTTCAATGCTTCACCAGTGGGAATAATTTTACACCATGGACATTCCACCAGGTGATGACAGAGACTGTGAGCTGCTGTCACAAAATGCAATGAAGTGCTGACACGTATCTATTTCTCTGGGGATAAACGTCAAGCATTCAGGGAGAAGGAAAACATGGACATCCCAACCAGATTTCATTCCCTAGGACAGAACTTCCAAATCATTTACAGATGGACCCACAATAATAATTAATTGGGATATGGAAATCAAATTGTTTTGATTCAAATATTCTACTATTCCAAAATCTCTTGTTACTAGCCAGAAGTATTCCCAACAAAAATCTTGCTCAACACTCTCTGGTTCACCTCAAGTTTTAATGGGGAATTCTGTAGTCCTCCACTAACCAAAATTTATCTCACATTTCAGGCTTAGTCTAGGTTCCGATGGTCCCATTAAATACAAAGACAACTTCCACCACTAATGGTACAAAATGACAATAATGCATATCAAGACATTGTTTTGACAGGACTAGTTCAACAGCAGATGCTGCAGTCTACTCATTAATTACTAACTGCTTACTGCGAAACAGCTCACGTACAGGAGAGAGTTTGGAAACTGAAAGCTCTTATGAAATTGACCCTTCAAACTATGGGGAGTTAATGCTGATTTCAACATCCACGATAGTTCTATTCATATTTAGTACATTCAAACCCCACACGGAAATGGAGAGCACTAGGAATTCCTGTTGCTTACATTATTGTTATGCTTCAATCCCCCTCAGACAGGCTAGCAGGTTCATCTCAACTTTAGAACTCACTTCCTATCACGCCCAAGAAAGGCATCATTCAGCTGTGTGCAATCTTATCTGAGAACTAGTGCACCACAGTATTCTGACTCTTAAATAAAAGCTTATAAAAATGATCTGGCACTGTACAACAAAACAGGAACTACATTAAGAAACCAAAGGGCTTTAAGTCAAGGGATAACAAGGTGTAGAGCTGGGTGAACACAGCAGGCCAAGCAGCATCATAGGAGCAGGAAGGCTAACGTTTCGGGCCTAGACCCTTCTTCAGAAATGGGGGAGGGGAAGGGGGTTCTGAAGTAAATAGGGAGAGAGGGGGAGGCGGATAGAAGATGGATAGAGGAGAAGATAGGTGGAGAGGAAACAGACAGGTCAAAGAGGTGGGGATGGAGCCAGTAAAGGTGAGTGTAGGTGGGAAGGTAGGGAGAAGGTAGGTCAGTCCAGGGAGGATGGACAGGTAAGGGGGTGGGATGAGGTTAGTAGGTAGGAAATGGGGATGTGGCTTGAGGTGGGAGGAAGGACAGGTTAGGGAGGTGGGGACGAGCTGGGCTGGTTTTGGGATGCGGTAGGGGGAGGGGAGATTTTGAAGCTTGTGAAATCATCCCCAATGGACTACAGTCCACATTCAGGCCTTCCCAATTTGGCCCCAACCGTGACAATGTCTACATTCATAGCATTGAGATCCTTCAGAAGCGTTTCTCCCTGCGACTCCTGAAACACACACTCGCAGCAATGCGCCGGCATCTCCGGGCACTACAATCAAGCCTACCCCAGCTCAGAGCCTCCCTCTCCCAGACCTGCAAAGGACCTCGCCTGTTTTTTTATTCTTTGTAGGATCCACAACCTGAAGAGTTCTCAATTCTACTCAGCTTTATTGGACATTAAAAACTGTAAGTACAGTAAACTTACTGGTGCCTACCACCCAAAACGGGCTTCCTCCACCTCCCAAATCCCCAGCCGTACCCAGGACCTTCCCCACAATGTGCCCGCCGCCACTGGCCATGAGGCCACTGTCGGAGAACCCACAGATGACATCACATCCGCCACCGCTGGGTACCCCACTTCCGGGACAGCGATCGCCATCGCTGCTGATGCCACCGCCTCCATTTCCGAGACCAACACCACAGACACTGAAGACGCACCTACCGTCACCGCTGCCGCCACCTACCCCGCTCCGCCCACCACCGACATGGAAGCAACTCTGATCACCGCCGACGCAACCCCGCCCACAGCCTACGCTGACGCAACTCCGCCCACAGCCTACGCAGCCAGCAGCTCCAGAGCAGACAGCAACACTCAGCCCTGCCGAGTCTTCACTATCCCCCCAGACCTCCCCCTTACTGATGACGAACGGTCAGTCCTCAGTAAAGGGCTCACCGTTGTCCCCCTCCACCCACACATCAACGAATACCGGTCACGTTTGGACATTGCGCAGTTTTCCCACCGCCTCCATGCTTACTTCTTCAACCGTGAACCTAAGCCTCCCTCGACTGACCCCTTCTCCCACCTCCAACAGACCCCCTCCTCCTGGACACCACCCCAAGGCCTCCTACCCTCCCTCGACCTCTTCAACTCCAACTGCCATCGAGACATCAATCGCCTCAACCTCTCCACCCCTCTCACCCACTCCAACCTCTCCCCCGCAGAACGTGCAGCCCTCCGCTCCAATCCCAACATCATCATAAAACCTGCAGACAAGGGAGGCGCAGTTGTAGTATGGCACACTGACCTCTACATCGCCGAGGCCAGACACCAACTCTCTGACACCTCCTTCTACCGCCCCCCCTTGATCATGACCCCACCCCCGAAGACCAAACCATCACCTCCCAAACCATCCACAACCTCATCACCTCAGGTGCCCTCCCACCCACAGCCTCCAACCTCATCGTTCCCCAACCCCGCACCACCAGCTTCTATCTCCTTACCAAAATCCACAAACCTGAATGCCCTGGTCGACCCATTATCTCCACCTGCTCCTGCCCCACCGAACTTATCTCCACCTATCTAGACTCCATTTTCTCCCCCTTGGTCCAGGAACTCTGTACCTACGTCCGTGACACCACCCACGCCCTCCATCTCCTCCAGAACTTCCAATTCCACGGTCCCCAACACCTCATCTTTACCATGGACGTCCAGTCCCTCTACACCTGAATTCCCCATACAGATGGCCTAAAGGACCTCCGCTTCTTCCTGTCCCGCAGGCCCGACCAGTCTCCCTCCACTGACACCCTCATCCGCTTAGCCGAACTCGTCCTCACCCTCAACAACTTCTCTTTCAATTCCTCCCACTTCCTACAGACAAAGGGGGTGGCCATGGGTACCCACATGGGCCCAAGCTATGCCTACCTCTTTGTAGGTTACGTGGAACAATCCCTCTTCCGTACCTACACTGGCCCTAAACCCCACCTCTTCCTCCGTTACATTGATGACTGTATCGGCGCCACCTCGCGCTCCCACGAGGAGCTCGAACAGTTCATCCACTTCACCAACACCTTCCACCGCAACCTTAAGTTCACCTGGACCATCTCTAACATCTCTCTCACCTTCCTGGACCTCTGTGTCTCCATCTCGGGCAACCACCTAGAAACTGATATCCATTTCAAGCCCACCTCCTCCCACAGCTACCTAGAATACACCTCCTCCCACCACCCACCTTCCTGCAAAAATGCCATTCCCTATTCCCAATTCCTTTGCCTCTGCCGCTCTGCTCCCAGATGAGGCATTCCACTCCCGTGGATCTCAGATGTCTTCATTTTTCAAGGACCGCAACTTCCCCCCCTCAGTGGTCGAAAACGCCCTCCACCGTGTCTCCCACTTTCTCGCAACTCATCCCTCACACCCCGTTCCCGCAATAACAATCAAAAAAGAATGCCCCTCATCCTCACGTACCACCCCACCAACCTCCAGATCCAACGCATCATCCTCCGACACTTCCGCCATCTGCAATCCGACCCCACCACCAAAGACATTTTTCCCTCCCCACCCTTATCTGCTTTCCGGAGGGACCACTCTCTCCGTGACTCCCTTGTCCGCTCCACACTCCCCTCCAGCCCCACCACACCCGGCACTTTTCCCTGCAACCGCAGGAAGTGCTACACCTGCCCCCACACCTCTCCCTCACCCCCATCCCAGGCCCCAAGAAGACTTTCCACATCAAGCAGATGTTCACCTGCACATCTGCCAATGTGGTATACTGCATCCGTTGTGGCCTCCTCTACATCAGGGAAACCAAGCGGAGGCTTGGGGACCACTCTGCAGAACACCTACGCTCGGTTCGCAATAAACAACTGCACCTCCCAGTCGCAAACCATTTCAACTCCTCCCTCCCATTCCTCAGACGACATGTCCTTCCTGGGCCTCCAGCAGTGCCACAACGATGCCACCCGAAGGTTGCAGGAACAGCAACTCATATTCCGCTTGGGAACCCTGCAGCCCAATGGTATCAATGTGGATTTCACAAGCTTCAAACTCTCCCCTCCCCCTACCGCATCCCAAAACCAGCCCAGCTCGTCCCCACCTCCCTAACCTGTTCTTCCTCCCACCTATCCCCTCCTCCCACCTCAAGCCGCACCTCCATTTCCTACCTACTAACCTCATCCTGCCCCCCTGACCTGTCCGTCCTCCCTGGACTGACCTATCCCCTCCCCAACTCCCCACATACACTCACCTTTACTGGCTCCATCCCCGCCTCTTTGACCTGTCTGTTTCCTCTCCACCTATCTTCTCCTCTATCCATCTTCTATCCGCCTTCCCCTCTCTCCCTATTTATTTCAGAACCCCCTTCCCCTCCCCCATTTCTGAAGAAGGGTCTAGGCCCGAAACGTCAGCGTTCCTGCTCCTCGGATGCTGCTTGGCCTGCTGTGTTCATCCAGCTCTACACCTTGTTATCTCAGATTTCCAGCATCTGCAGTTCCTACTATCTCCGCCTTTAAATCAAGGATAGTTACACATCTGGATTTACTGAATTGGGTTAAATATCTTGCAAGCTGTCCATATTATATCCCCAATTGATTCCAGAAAATTTCTAAATACTGTCTTGAAGACATGTCTAGTACATGTAGATTGACACATTAAAAATGGAAGTTGCTTTGCATCTGATTGGGATCATCTTAACTAAAGGAAAAATCCATGCTAAATCTTTGTAAAACAAAAGCCCAGTTTGCAGCAGATCCCAGCATTTACAATTTTTGATCTAGAGAAAACATCTGTTGCGTAACTGAAACTGGAGGTCCAAGTCTGCATCCAGCAAGCTGCACAACAGCATGTATTACATACGGGATCTCCTGAACTCCCGTAGTTAGCCAGTCAAAACCCCTCCCACCCCATGAACACACAAATCACTTACAATGCATGTCTCGCTCATGCTCGTATTCGATAAAAGCGTAACCACGGGGCTTTCCAGTCCTTTTATTATACACCATGTAGATCTTGAGAAAGCGGACAGAAAGGACACAAAACAGCAAGTCAAGGACTGAACAAAAGTCTTATAATATTAAACAATTGATTGCTAATATCAACAAAAATCAGACTGTAATCTAATTCCAAAGCTCATCCTTCCATTCCTGCCAAATTATTCCTTTCAATCCCTATTTCAGATGTTTTGATAATGTATTAATGCAGAATGCAATGCTGTCCATAAATCAACTGAAAATGCTCAAGGGGCACTGTGTGGAAATTGGTTTAATACACAGTTCACTATCTCCAGAAGTTCAGCTCACACAAAAAAATACAGCTGAAACAGCTAAGGTAAGGTGGTGTTACTATCACTGTTTAACTATTAGCTGACCTCATAATAGACTTTCTTTAAAACAATTCCAGACCAAGGCAGTGCTAAAATTGAAGAAACAATGAAACTCTTCAAAAATGAAAATGTTTAGCCATCTATATCAAAGTGTGGATGCTGATAAAGGTCCAATATTTGATAAATTAGATTTAGATTATTCATTAAAAACTTTTATATGAAATAATAACCATCTCAATATATATAGAAACTCCTAAAAAGTCAGTTGGAAATCAAGAATATGAAAATGCACAATTGGTCAATTAGCAATTGTAAAGATCATCACGGATTCTGATTTTTGCGTCTACCGACGCTAAGCCATCTTTCTTTCCCCCCAACCAAATGTTTTCCTCCAGTGCACTTACGCATGCACTCGACTTTCTTCTGCTTTCACTTTTTCCACTCCCGCCCAGTACCATGATTAGGTTTCCCATTCTCTAAACCACAATCCCTAGTGGATGATTACCCATCATTTTCACAACCTCCAGCACAATGCTAAATATACCACACTCTCCTATCTGCTGAAACAAGTATTCTCTCCACAACATTCTAGCCCACTCTTCACGCACACCTAACAACCATTTCCCATGCATTAAAAACAAGGGAAATGGAAAACCTATCCTTTTAGCTTCCCTCTTTCCACCACCCACAGTTCTAAACATTTGAAGATAAAAAAAGCTAACTAACTGTACTTCATTCAATAAAGTTTATTGTATTTATTCCTTAAAAGGCAGTCTCCTCCACACCAGCAGAACACAAGTGTAACTCAGTCATTTCATTTCTCCTGCTTTCCTCCTCCTCAGAACTTCCCTTTTGTTCTTTCTTCCCAATGTTCCTATCACTTTTTTTAAAGCCTGTCACATCTAACTTGCCCTAGTTCCAATGAAAGATCATCAATATGAAAAGTGAATTCTGTTTCTCTCTCCAAAGATGCTGTCTGTCTGGTGACTATTTGCAAACACACCAGTATTACACCTTTTCTCCTTACAGGTGCTGACTGAGCTGTGCATTTCCACTTTTTCCTATAGAGTCCTTATGTTTCCAGCTCACTAACATTAAGTGATGGGCTTTTTAAAAAAAGTCCATCCCCAAGCAGGATTAAATTTTG
The DNA here is from genome assembly GCF_021869965.1 of Rhincodon typus. Classification (NCBI taxonomy): domain Eukaryota; kingdom Metazoa; phylum Chordata; class Chondrichthyes; order Orectolobiformes; family Rhincodontidae; genus Rhincodon; species Rhincodon typus. The sequence goes on from NC_063368.1 coordinate 15,534,768, forward strand.
TCACCAGCAAGAAGAATTTATTTACTTATTTGCTGTGCTGCTATCCTGTTCTGGAGACTCGTCCAATGCATGGCTGTCAGAACATATGCAACATGCAGATTTAAAAAGATCACAGAATTAGTGTTTATTGTATTCAGCAGTGGTACCATAATTTGAAACCAACTCTTATTATGGGATGCTTACCCTTTTAATGGGGCCATAGACCTCAAACTCACGCCTCAGCTTGGATTCTGTTGTATCATAGTTCTGTAGTATAGAGGAAACAGGAACAGATTATTCATAAATGTAAAAATAAACAATACTGATCAGAAAAGGTTATGAGAAACATGAAAAAAATGACAGAGAATGTTTAACACCATCAAGATTAAATAAAATCTGAGACACAGTCACTGTATTCACTGGTACTGTTACATATGATGTAATGAATTAACAATAGAAAGTTCAGTTACAATTCTATAATTGTTTTCTTGTACAAAATGCATCTACTTGGAGTTTATTTCCTAATGGTTTTTGGAGGTTAAAAGCAGAGGTAGTTGGATGATCCTCTTCTTATTTACAGAAAACATCACTCCTCAGTTATCTCACAATACATGCAAGTGGATTCACCACCACACCACACCAACCCCCCAAATGAAATATTTTGATTCTTCCTTTGGTGGCAGTTGATCTAAACAACATCCAAGGAATAGTAATGATCACAAACTGCACGACATGGGCCACTTCAGTTATGTATCGTCCATACTGGGTAAAAAGTGACAGTACTAGTCGCCGATTGAATTGCTGCCCATTTTCCAATGCATTTATTTTTCCTTTAAAAAAGGAAAAAAATAACCTCAAACTTACCACCCTGGCAACAAACAGTGTCTTGAATGCATCACCCTGTGCATTTGGATCATTATGAGGATCCCCTGCAGATCAGAAAAAGAAGAGCAACTTCTCAAATGCTGCAGTGTTAAAGTTCACAACTACTGTTTACAATTCACAAACTCTGGAATTCCCTCCACAACCATTACACCTCCATCCCCCCGTGAAGGGCACCCCTTTAACCAAGCTATTAGTCACCTGTTCAAGTATCTTATGACCAAACCAAATTAGTCACATTCCTGTGGTGTCTTAGGGCCACACATAATGCACGAAAACAAAAATGTTTGTTATGTCATAGCCACTAGTACTTAGCTAAAGTAACTGTGCAAATCAGCTATTGCAACATTTTGCTTTGTGCAAGGCAGTGTGGAGAATGAGGTTTAAAAATTAGTATTCATTTTCAGGGGTGAAAAGACAGCTGTCTTTAATGTCTAATTAATAGGCCCACTTCAAAGAGCCTGAAGGTAGATGACAAGATTGGATAGGGTCAAGCTCACTGAGTTTAATACCCATTGTCATTGCACAGTTCATCAGCTTCCATTATTTTCCACACACCCTTCAGTAAACTTACACATTTTAAGCTCATTTTCAACTTCCTGCTGTCTTCTCTCAATCTTCTCACGCCTCTGTAAAAGGAAAATCACAATGTCTGCCACCACACAGGAGAAAGTCAGCAGTATCACTGGCTAATCCACATGCATTCTGGAAGTAGAATATAATTTGATCTGCAACCAGGTTTGGTAAAATTTGTAATAAGGTCAGTCAATAGCTCCTCAATAGCCAATGAGGAAGCAACTAAATGAACCATTTATATGCACAGTTGGATAAATTCTCTCTATTGTATTTTGAATTAACAGTGGTGTAGAACAACTGTGAAGATTAACGCAACTGATTCCAGAGATTTGGGGGCTAGGTTTATCTTAATAGGAAAGGCTGGAAAAAACAAACTGGCCCTGTATCTTCTGATGTTTGAGAAAAATGAGGGGTCATCCTATTGAAACACAGATTCCAAACGATTTTTTTCTATTCATTTGTGGGATGTGGGAGTCACTGGCTGGCAAGCATTTCTTGCCCATCCCTCGTTGCCCTTGAGAAAGTAGTGATGAGGTGCCTTCTTGAACCGCTGCAGTCCACCAGCTGTAGGGTGACTCACAATGTCATTAGGGAGGGAATTCCAGGATTTTTACTCAGCGACAGCGATATATTTCCAAGTCAGGATGGTGAGTGGCTTGGACGGGAACTTAGAGGTGGTAGTGTTCCCATATGCAGCCCTTGTCCTTCTGGATGGAAATGGTCACAGGTTTGGAAGGTGCTGTCTGATGATCTTTGGTGAATTTCTGTAATGCATCTTGTTGATAGTACACACTGCTGCTGAGAATCGGTGGTGGAGGTAGTGGATGCTTATGGATGTAGCACCAATCAAGCGAGCTGCTTTGTCCTGGGTGGTGTCAAGCTTCGAGCGTTTTTGGTGCTGCATTCATCCAGGCAAGTGGGGAGTGTTCCATCACAATCCTGACTTGTGCCTTGTAGATGGTGGACGGGGTTTGAGGGGTCAGGAAGGGAATTACTCGCTACAGTATTCCTAGCTTCTGACCTGCACTTGTAGCTACTGCGTTAATGTGGTGAGTCCAGTTGAGTTTCTGGTCAATGATAACCCCCAGCATGTTGATAGTGGGGGAATTCAGTGATAGTAACACGAATGAATGTCAAGGGGTTTGGTTAGATTGTCTCTTATTGGTGATGGTCATAGCCTGGCATTTGTGTGGCACGGATGTCATTTGCCACTTGTCAGCCCAAGCCTGGATATTGTCCAATCTTGTTGCATTTGAACACGGGCTGCTTTAATATCGGAGGAGTCACAAATAGTGCTAAACATTGTGCAATCATCGCCAAACATCCTCACTTCTGACCTTATAATGGAGGGAAGGTCAATGATGAAGCAGCTGAAGATGGTTGGGCCAAGGACACTACCCTGAGGAACTCCTGCAGGTGTCCTGGAGCTGAGATGACTGACCTCCAACAGCCACGACCATCTTCGTATGTGTCAAGTATGACTCCAAACACCGGAGAGTTTGCTCCCAATACCCAATGATTCCAGTTTTGCTAGGGCTCCTTGATGCCACACTCATTCGGATGCAGCCTTGATGTCAAGGGCTGTCACTCTCACCTCTGGAATTCAGTTCTTTTCTCCATGTTTGAACCAAGGCTGTAATGAGATCAGGAGCTGAGTGGCCCTGGCAGAACCCAAACTGGGCATCACTGAGCAGGTGCTGCTTGATAGCACTGTTGATAACGCCTTCCATCATTTTACTGATGTTTGAGAGTAGACTGGTGGGGCGGTAATTGGTCAGGTTGCCATGGTGGGATTCGAACCCGGGTCCCCAGAACATTAGCTGGGTTTCTGGATCAATAGTCTAGTAATAATACCACTAGGCCATCACCTCCCCGGATGTTTCAGGATGGATTCTGAAAGGTTGAATACCTGTGACAGAGTGATTAAGGGGCAGTTTAAAGGGAAGAGGTCTCCCACTTAAGACAAAGATGAGAATTTTTTTTCTCCTGAAGCGTCGCAAGTCAGTGGAACTCTTTTCCTCAGAACGGTAGATGAGGAGTCATTGAATACTTTTTAGAGATTCTTGCCTACCAAGGAAGTCACTGGATATTTCAGCAGGCAAAAAAAGTGGTGTTGAGGGAAATAACTGGTGGAAAAGGCATAAGGAGCTGAATGGCCTACTTTCTAACAATTTAGGTGGTTTCATTGGTAGAAACAAGTAACAGGAGGTAGAAATCTATCGAGAGACTACTACTGATAAGCAGATATGTAGACAATTCTTGGGAACATGATCAGGCTTGATGAAGACCCTGCAATAAAACCAAATGGACTGAATTCTCTTACAGGCCACGCATGCACCCACACAAATGATGGCCAGAAAAGGAATGTGGGTCCACAAACCTATAGAAAATAGTCGTGGAGACCTTCAAATAATTCCAGGTATTTTCTAATGTCTAGCCTCTCCTATCACATTTAACCCTGGAATGTACATCTGGCCTAAATTTCTTACCTTTCTTTCCATTCGCTCCTCCCGTGTCTCAGCTCTTGTTGGTGGCGGGGCATCTCTAGGATCCTACATAGCAGAAAACAAGCTGTGATCAAAAATTCAAAAGCCACGCTTGCTATATTCTGTTCTAGCAATTCTAAGTGGCTCCTTGATCATCACTTTTCCTGGATAGAGGCCAGTTATGTTTGAAAATGTGGTGTGAATGCACTGAATAATGGCTGTTAAGATGCAAGCACAAGCTTCTTTCAGGTGCAACCTTCATGTGGAATTGAATTATGGGTATAAAAGTATTCAAACAATATTAAATATATCAACAGTATGAAAGATTCTTCCCACAAGAGATGCCGACAGACCTCTTCTTATTTCAGATTCCAAGCACCTGCAGGATTTTGCTTTTGATCAAGATGTCACTATCCGGTTTCTTGGTAACAAGGGATTTAGGTTTCAGAACGTAATGAGCGAACATGTGCAACTGTAATAATGAGACAGGAACAGGACGGTACCAGACGTAAATCTCAAAGTGGAAGAACGTAATAGAATAGAAAAGCTAAAAACAGAAAATTCAGAAAACCAAATTCTTAACAGACTGATTCTGGAGAATAAGAATGAACAGTGAAAAGGAAGAAATGGGAATATATATATGGATTAAGGGGCTAAATCAAGGTCGAGCGTTAAGTTTCTCTGAAAAAAAATCACAAGCATAAACCCCGTAAATACACTGTTGTGCCCCCAAACCCCGCAACATGATTGCCTCAATGCTGTACTGTGGTCCACTTCATCTTCTACCCACCCACCCACCAGGTCTTAACCCACACCCCAAAACCATGTCACCTTCAATACCAAGTCTCAATACGCTCCCCAACTGGACACAAACCAAACTTCTCATTCTCCCAGAACTCGCCTTGTTCCAAAAGGCCCCACTCACCTCAATTACACCCCACCAGTCATTAACATCCCTATCCACTTGCCCAAACAGACCTTCAATACCCTTCTCCTCACACTGCCACAAGATCCCTCCCTTACATACCTGGCTACCTTCTCCACTACTGTTCCCTCCTACACAACGCCTTTCATATCAACACAGCTCTTGCTCGTTACTCCCATTTCCCTATCCTACGTAGCTCATTCTCAATCTTGAATCATCTGCTCCTCAATTCCTTTCCTCCTCCCTTAGTCCTTATTAGTTCCCTGTCATACATTCCCACGTTCCCCATCCCCTCTGACAATTCTCACCAGCCCATTCCCCCATCTCACATTCTTCATCCACCCCTCTTCCCCAACACCCTCCAAGCACCTCCTCACCATTCCCCCGTCCCATTACCCTATTCCTCCCCCTCCCCCGACCCACACTAGCTCATTCCCTTACCTTCCACTCCCCCCTCTGCCGTTTGCCCCTCATGACCACTCCTTAATCAATTTAGCCTCCCAATTACCCCATTCTCTCTCCTTTCCCCCACATCCCCTCCCCCAACTCCACATCCTCCTGTCTGTTACTCCATCCTCCCCATCTCCCTCCCTTCTCCCACTGCTCCTCTTCAACTGTATCAACCACCCCTTTTAGCCTCCTTCCCTGATAACCAGCTCTCTTTCTCTCCACCCTGTTATGCCCATTCCTGTTCCTTCATCCCAACTCTCCCCATGCAGGCTCCCCCTCCCTTCAGTTCCCACCCTCCCCCAGCACCCTCTCCTCCGCCAGTCCCCTTGCACAGTCACACCCCTACCCCCACTCCCATTGGGCAGTCAACCCCCTCCCCCTTCCCCATTCACTCCATCAGCACACCCTCCCCAGATCCCTCCTCCCCAGTCACTCCATCTGCACCCCAGTACCCCCAATCCCTCCTCCCCTGTTCCCCATCCCCACTCACTCTATCAGCACCCCTCTCCAGTCTCCCCGCACGCATTCCCCCCCCCCCCCC